>NC_142794.1:30457497-30757497 GCF_049724085.1 Artemia sp. Qi Xiang Cuo
TCTTTCAAGAGCGATTATTTGTTTTAAGTTTTTAAGGCATATCTGCTAATTGATGGTTCTTTTATCCAGTAAAATAAGAACAAGACTGGTATTCTCATAACCACTTCCTATTTTGATGCAACTAATATCACAAACTGGACATGTTTTGCGGTCTTTTATTGTTAATCCATTTTCGTAAGCATTGACCAGGCTAGATCTGAACTAACGAACTGTTACATTTCAGCTTAGGGATGTGCATGGTTTTTATGAAGCTTTAACCCAGAAAATGGAAAAAATAGATCCAGACC
Source organism: Artemia sp. Qi Xiang Cuo (assembly GCF_049724085.1). NCBI lineage: Eukaryota > Metazoa > Arthropoda > Branchiopoda > Anostraca > Artemiidae > Artemia > Artemia sp. Qi Xiang Cuo. The sequence continues at coordinate 30,457,785 of NC_142794.1, forward strand.
TCTTCTTTGCCAATTACAGTATGACCTCAGAGCAAATTAACGATGTGGCTTCCTCTATTGAAAACAAAAAAACTAAAGAGGATACTGTGATGTGTCCAGCCATTCAGGTTAAAGCACGCCTGGCATTAACTCTAAGGTATACTTTTTATTTTTTGCATGTTTTTAACTCTTGCATTGATATTAGGTCATTTAGCAACTTTCATGCTAGGATAAATTGAACACTGATCAATTGAATGTTGGTGAAGAAAAATACAAAACACACTAAAAAAAAAAATTGGAGAATCTGGGTATATTCCCCCCTTCACCTTGTTTGAGACCTAGAATTTTATTCAATATCTTAGGTGCAAACTAAAGAATCACAACTTTAGGTTTTACACCAACCCCTAATGAGGGAACAAGAAGTCATGACAGCTTAGAACTTGCATTGCTGGATTTTGCAGACTAAGTAGATAATATCCCTGTTTTTTTCATTGCATTGTAAGTGAGGATTCAAATAAATAAATGTTAATTGTTTGTTATTAGGTTTCCTTACTGGAAGACACAGTGGTACTTAATAAGCCTATTAGAATGTTTCTATTTACAAGCCATGATGTAGCCACAGGAGGGGGAGGGCTACCAAACAGATGTAAAGACATAACTTCCAGGAAAATTTATGCTGTATGCATTTGCATATATATGTTTGTGGAAAATTCAAAAAAAAAATCACAAGGCTTTTTTAGAAATTTTCCAATACATTATTGTTTTGTGAACTTTATTCAACACCTTTTATTCTTTCAAGAGTGATTATTTGTTTTAAGTTTTAAAACCATATCTGCTCATTGATTATTTTTTTTATCTAGTATTTTTTTTTTAACAAGACTGGCATTCTCATAACCACTTCCTTTGTTGATGCAAGTAATATCACAAATGGCACATGTTTTGTGGTCTTTTATTGTGAATTCATTTTTGTAGGCATTGATCAGGCTAGCTCTGTTGAGATAAATTTGACCTGCTGTAAGACCTGCTATATACATTTGACAAGGGTAAGGAAAACAATATCTGTTCTCCGAAACACTTGCTAGTTTGTAGTATGTATCAAACAATTTATGGCAATGAACTTTAAGTAAGAAGCAACTCTTGCTAATAGTAGCCAAATTTCTAATAAGGAGTTTTGATAACTGTTTGTACATCAAAAGAATTGGCTTTTTATTGTAATAAACACATAAGATTTATAAGTTTAAAGACAACCATCAGAAGTTTAAAGTCTGATAATTTCTTTCTTAAAACTATCTAAGATTTAATGAAAGCTTTACAGAAGAAAAAATAAGATATGTGAATCTTTCATTACAACATGAGCAAGTGCAGAATCTTTTATTTATGCTTATTCAAAATATTCAAATTTTATTCATTTTAAAGTTGATTATCAAAATCCATTACAAATAAGTTTCGTAACCTTAGAAATATGGATTAAACTTTCCCTAAAGGAGTGCCAAAGGGTTGGAAACATTTTTCACAGTCCCTTAATAATAAAAGAGCTTGCTGAATACACATTTGCTTTCAACAACATTGTAAAATAAAAAAAAAAAAAACATGGAAAGATTACGTTATTTACGATTAGAAATGCATAAAAAAGAGCACAACTTTTTATTTCTTGACCTAGCCTTCTCTCTGTCCTTAAATACTTTTTCAACTTTTCTCAATACTTTGAAAACTTTTATTAAAAGTGGACTTTTACTCCCCTACTTTTCAAAATGCAATTCTAGTTATTCAGTAGCTTTTAGGAAGCTCTTTTAACATAAACTTTTATTTTTCTTAGGTATCTTGCAAGTGGTGACAGTATGGCAAGCATTTCTTTGGCTTACAGAGTTGGACGATCAACAGTTTCTGGAATAATCAGAGAAACCTGCAAGGCAATTTGGAATCAGCTTCAGCCTTTGTACATGAAACCACCTGAGCTTGATGATTTTCAGGTCATAGCCAAAGAGTTTCAGGATCTATGGCAGTTTCCTAATTGCATAGGGGCAGTAGATGGGAAGCATTGTGAAATCCAGTCTCCCTAATAGTGGGTCTGACTTTTTCAATTTTAATGAGTTTTTCAGTATAGTTTTGCTAGCTGTTGCTGATGCCCGCTATCGGTTTATCTATATTGATGTTGGAGCAAAGGGCAAAGAAAATGACAGCACAGTTTTTTCTCGATCTGGATTTGGCAAGGCTCTAAATCATGGTAGATTGCCTATCCCACTTCCCAAAGCATGACCTTATTCTGACACTGAAGTTCCTCATGTGTTTGTTGGAGATGAAGCGTTTCCGCTGAAGGAAAATTTTATGAGGCCTTTTCCACGCTATGGGGGCCTTTCATATCAACAAAAACTTTTCAATCATGGATTATCCAGAGCCAGACGCAGTGTGGAGAATGCTTTTGGCATTTTAACAGCCAGATTCCAAATTTTAAGGGGTCGTTTACAATCCTCAATAACAACTGTTGATGAAATTGTGAAAGCTGTTTGTGTTTTGAACAATTACTTAATTACTTCAGACCTTAGCAGAAGATATGTCTGTCAAAGAACTATTGATTGTGAGGTTAATGGCTGCATAATTCAGGGGACATGGCGAAACACTCCAGCGCTTCCTAGTGTTGGAAGGCTTTCGAGTAACAATGCAACAGCAAATGCAATAACCATAAAAGACAAATTTAAAGACTACTTTGTTGGAAATGGCGAGTTGTCATGGCAGAGGGCTTCTGTTGAAAATTGGCTTTTCTAGACTTGTTTTTCCTGTGTTTTAATCTTATGAAAAATTAAAGGTATCTTACAGTTCCAAAATTAAATATATGTAGAGAGATTCAAGGAAGAAGGAAAGACAGAAAAGCAATTTAAGGGGAAAATTTGAAGGAGCCTGTATAAGACAAATATATTCTTGTTTTTATGTAAACCAAAAAGTTAAGTTAAAACATTCCCAAGTAATTTTTAAGTTCTAACATATCAGTTGTAATTGCTTTAGATGTTTCAATTCCTAAAGATTTTGTCAAAACAAATAAGTTCCTTTAGTATAGGATAAGATTAATAATATTATTTGAAGGAAATTGGGCTTTGTGGCTTGATCCTTGACTCTGTTTGGTAAGTCTTGTGTCAACACACGAAAATAAAAATACTATTAAGCAAGAAATAAAGCAGTGCTTTATGTACATATTTTTTAGGTATGTAAAAACAATTGCTGGATCTACTTTTATTTTAAGAAAGGTGTTGTCATATATATAGATCGTTTTAATGAAATGTCCAATTGAAAAAAAGATTGATAGAGTTTCGGTAAAACTTAAAAAACTATATTCAATTTCTGAATTTTAATATTAACATAAACAAACGTTTTGTTTTTATTTTTAAAATATAAATATTTTATGGAGTAACAAATTTAAATTAAAAAATAAAGACTACAAGAGAGGTATTTAAACAAGTCTGACAAGTGAAAAAAAAAACAATTCAAAGAATTTTTGCAAATTTAAAACTGTTGTATGGAAAGTTTTACCCTTTTACCAGACCATCCTGATTAGAAATTATTCATATTGGTTTAACAAGACGCATGACAAATATATATATAATTTAACCTACACATGACTCGTCAGAATGCTTATTTGGATTTTCAGTAGGTCAACAACAAATATGATGATACAAACAAATGAAATATTACCTTTCTATCACTGTTTTAGTATACCACCAAATTTTAATAGTTATGTATAAAATTTTTATACAAAAAATAAGTCACATAAAAAAATAAATCATCAAACTGCAAGAGGTCAGAAAAGTTACAAAAATCATAAGCACTGCTAAAACTAAAGTAAAAGCTCTTGAAACTATCTTTCAGATTGACATTTTTGGCATTAGAGTTAGCCTTCTAGTGCGTGTGCAATCAGCCTCGAAATTTCTGCCCTGAGTTTTGCTTGTTTGACCAATGGTATAGAATCAAGGTCTTTGCACAAGGTCTCACAAAAATTGGCATTGTGGGAATCCCTACCTTTGTTGTTCTTTCCCTCTAAGATTTTATTTAGCATACTGTTGGCTGTTTCCATCAGCTTAATTGCATTTTCCCTGGGCAATTGATCAGTAGTTCCCTTTCTTTTAAAACCTGAATTATTGGTTGACCTTGTAGGTGTAGGTGTAGGTGTAATAGGTGTCCTTGTAGGTGTAGGTGTCCTAATTATTGTAGATTCAATTGGGAAAACACTGTCAATCTGTCCTGTATGAAAATTTGGAGACAGACAAGTTGGTTGCACAGTAGCAGCTGTAGAAGTGCATGGTCCTTGAGCAAAAGTGGTGAAGTCAGTGTGAGTATTGCTATCTTCAGCTATTAAATCTTTTTACACTTCTGTGTCAATCACATATTCTTCTTCTAAATTTCCAGAAGTCCTATAAAAGAAAGTTTATTGAAGAAAAGAAATGACCAATCAGTCAGATGGGTTTTCCAGACATAACTATTGACCACATCACTCTCATGCATGAATTGGAAGAAATAGTAGGAGATTCTTGGACCATTTGAAGAAAAATGTTACTTTGAAAGGCATTTGTTTCTGTAAAATAATTATTCAAGTTGCAAATATAGGAAACGATGCATATCTTGGTGACATTCAGGTGTAAAAACTACTTTTAAAATGGTATTTTCACCATTTTTTTGCGAATTGAAAATTTTCAGCATAACTTTGGTTTGTCAGAACATTTATGTCATCCTTTCCAAAAGAAAATGGCAGGGGGAGGGGGGTAACAACATAATTCTGTTGCTACGATTATTGCATTTTTTAATTACCTTAAATTGCAGCTAGGAGCAATTAAGAATTTCTCATTTACTTCTATAATAATCCCCTCTTCAAACACAAATTGTGGCTACAGCATTGCTAGTCTCTTACCACCTATCATCGGCTAAGGGTGGTTTTATATTAAAATAAGTAGAAATCTATACATCAACTTTGTTTTGGAGAAAACAAACTTAGCTAAAGGGCTAGAGAATCATTCAAAATTCTAAGGTTTTCTAACCTCATATCATAGAATTCATGTCTCTTGTGATTTAGTTATTTGCATGATACAAAATGAGAGAACATAATAACAGCAATCTCAAATTAAACCAAAAATTATGGAATGTGAAAATTAATTTTCCAAATTTACAAGCTTATTCAAAAAAGAAAAAGTTAAATGACTAAAGAAAAAAAGAGTAAATAACAATAATAAAACAAACTCTAAGTGATTAATTTCAATAAAACAGTAGTATTACCAACACTGGGAATAGGGCAGTACTGCTGTTTGACCCATCTTACAAGATATAGGCCTTTCATTTATATCCTTTCACATGTTTTAATTTCTGCCAATGATTGTTGTCCATACCTCTTGACTTTTGTCAGTCTTTTCAGAATTTCAAACCTATTGCTAGAGTTCTCATTTAAGATAATATATTACTTACAGTTGGGGTTTGTGGTACTTGATTAAAAATCGCAGGGCTTTAAAATGTGGCCATTTTATGTAGATGTCGTCTCCTCCTCCATCACCACTCCTTTTTTCTTTTCTGGCTGATAGTTTCTTAAAAAACTCGCTCCTCAGGTAACCCCACGTTTCTCTACACCATCCCACTGCAAATGAAATAATTTCAAGATGACAACTCATGTGAAAAAAAAAGATGTTCAAACGACCATTAGATTACAACAGTGTTAGACTCATATCAAGGCACAAGACAAAACTTAGGGTCCATTATGAATAGAAAAAATTATAGAGACAAATAAATAATAAATTTGTTTATAAAGAAGATCTCTATGATGTAATTTTTTAACAAGTTAAAAAAAATTGCAGCCTATTTAAAGCAGGTCAACAGTAAATGCAAACCCATCCTTAAAGAAGTTTAAACATACTTTGTTCCCATATTTAAGTGGCATAGCTAAGGCAAGACAATACCATTTCCAAGGAAAAATATTACCAATTAAAAACATACTGTGACCTTGGATAAACAACATAAACAATTTACTGTGCTGTATGCTTTTTATATTGAACATCATTGCATTTAGTAGTGCTCCAATTTTAGCCACTAATGGTAACACTGCCTCCTCTAAATGAAGCACTTTTAGCAGTTATTGAGCCTGACTATATCATATCAAGAATTCACCTCTACCTTTTAAAAACCAATATAATACAATTGTTCTAGTCTGGCAACTCTTCTCTTCTTCATTTTTCTACAACAAACACTAATCGAATGGCAGGAAACAATGAGTTATGCTACAGTAAAATATTTTAAGAATATACTTTGCTGCATTGGGGGGGGGGGTATATTACACTACTGAGAATGAGATAAGTAATATATTTATGGTTCTTTTAATGTAGTGTTCACAATTTTGAAAGTTTTTTTTTCAAAAGAGTCCCAGTGTTACACTGTTGTCTCATTTAATAGCAAATTGTTGATTAGAAAAAAGTAGCAATACAAAATTATGCAAACCAACAGAACAGCAAAAGTTTTGTATTTAGACCACAGCTATATCTGGCCAAATTAGAGGAAGAGGAAAAACAATTTTTGCAGTAACAACCATTGTATTTGAAAATGATGTTGAATGGCACAACTCTTCTGTAAAACTGTAGATAAGGAGCCTTTTGTCTGTATTGGAAAGTGGTTGAGGAAGGTGGGTAAAACTACCAAGTATAAATGCAAAGCCTTTTGGATATTTCCTAGGGAGTTATTTTGACGTCCATGTCCCCCTGTAAAGGGCACTAATCTTTGATGATGCTTTATAAATTTATTGTTATAAAAGTGAATACTGGGAGATCGATGAACTTCTCAAATAAGTCACAAGAAAAACGTTTTGAGCACAGTACGTTTACCTAGTCCTGATTTTTATGGTTTTATAAAGTGAAAATCCATTTTGAACAAGAGTTAAAGATCCTTTAAATTACATTAATTTTATGATAAAAAATAGAAACTGCACTTTCAAAACATAAGCCACTAAAAAAACAGAAAAACCAAAAGAAGATAACACTTTTTTTCAAAATTTAGAAATGGGTCCTATAGGACCTGTCATTGTACTATCTTCTATGCCCAAGAAACAAGGGAAAGGGAGAGTTGTCAGATTGATATAACTTTCCCATAAATATTTTAGGCTCTGTATTCATTACTGATTGTATCATTTACCTAGCTCAGCTACTTCAAAAGTTAGCAAGAATCTTCTCAACTAGAACTATACCCCAGACTAAGGTATGAAGTAGTTAAACAGCTAATCACAGCTTCAATAATTAAATTACTGTTAAATCTCTTGTCAGGTGACTTTGAAATTGGATTATTTCATCATTGAATTTGTCTAAGTTCTTCTTAATAAATATGTGATTAACTTGAATATCTAGTAAATTTCTAGGTGGCACTATAATTTAGCTAGGATGAAAGTGAAAACGTCATTTGATGCCTTTTTTATGCTCTTTCATAATACAATAATTGTTTCTGTTGCAAATTCCATCTTGAGCCCTTAAAGGAGCCCAAAAGGTATATCATTTTTGTAACCCCACAAAGAAGTTATCAAAACTAGTTAAGTTATTGAAAAGTGGTCAAAAACTTGTTGCTATTTTATAAATAAGTTGTTCAAGAGTAATATACTTATTCATAAAAATTTTAATCTCATTTATTAGGCAACTCAAATATAAAACGTTTTCCTACTGTTTCAAGTTTTTTGATTGCCCTTGATAAAAATAGTGCTGAATTTTGCAATTTTAAACTTTGCCATCAACAATTCAGGGTATATATTTGCACATTAGGGGGGTAAAGTTGAAGGTAAATGTTCAGTGGGCCATAGAATTTAGCTAGGATGAAAGTGAAAACATCATTTGATGCTTTTTCTATGCTATTTCATAATTCATATGAAATACCTTTAGGGCCCCTTTAAGGGATCAAGATACAATTTGCAACAGAAGCAATTATTGTATTATGAAAGAGCATAAAACAAGGATCAAATCATGTCTTCACTTTTATCCTAGCTAAATTACAGTATCACCTAGAAATTTACTGAATATCTTATCAAAAGGGCTATACATTTTGGAATTTTCCATATACAGCAACAGTCAAAAGTTGAGCTTTATCTTGGACATACATTTAAAGTTTGAGCTTAAATTTGAAAAATGTTGCCAAACCTTGGACATTTAATCTTAAACTGAGAGCAAAGTAATGTAGATCAGAGACACATTCAATCTTGGATATATTTAATCAAAGATAACTGTCTTGTAAAGCTGAATAACTGTACTTAATAAATAAGTAAGGCTATAGGTTTTAACTTTTGCCCTAATTTTAATTTTGAACAAAAACATTTTCTGACAATGTGGTCAGCCAATCCCAACTTGCCTAGGCCTAGTCCTAACTGTCTAAATTGATAGGTATATACAACTAATCCAAGAGCAGGAACATTTTGTCTATACTTATGAAAGCTAGACTATCTAAAATATACACCTGAGTTTGTGCACCACCCAAGTAGGCTACTTTGGTTTTACCCTAGGCCTACTTGTTAGGGCCCTAGGCCCTGACTATAGCCTACTTGTTAATATTGTCTAGCTTTTAGTATAAAAATGGGAATTTTATGGCTTCTATTTACATGAAATCTTATTTACTTTAATTTTTAAAGAAAGATATATTAAATAAGCCTAGGTGAGGGCTAGGCCTATCATAAAACTTAGGCTAGGCTATTGATATTCTTAAATTAGCCTATTTTTACTTTCAATAGACTGAACTGGAAAAAAACTCAAATCCAACTTCATCAGGCAGAAAATTGTGATGACTGATAAGTCTGTGCTTCCAGCAGGAATATAACCATTTGCTTATAGCCTAGCATGTTGAGTAAACCTACCTGGTTCATTGAGAAAAAGCGATATTTCCTCCCATATCTGCTGCTTTTTCTTTATGTTTATATACTCTTTGTGACTGGTGTCAAATAAATACGGGTAACCTTCAACCATTGCTATAAGATTATGAGTCTTTGAATGGTTTATTCTTGACATTATTTTAACTTTTAAATATTTCGCCTTGAAATTCCCATGAAACCGATCTGTTTACAAGGGAAAAAGTTGAAAAAAATCCAACCCAAAGACATGACAGGAAAACGGTCATTCCTGTAACTATTAGACCTTCATAGCTATATTAGCAGCGTTCGTTTTCGTCGTTCTATGGAAATCAAATCCTTGGTTTTACAATTAAGCCGTTCGTTTTCGCCGTTCTAGGAAATGAACGGCGAAAGCCGTTCATTTCAGCCGTTCTTTGCCGTTCTTCGCTTATAAGCCGTTCTTTGAAATGCCGTTCTTTGTTCTTAGTACCGTCGCTCTTAGAACGACGAACTGAGCCTCATACTCCGTTCAACAACTTTAGTTTTACTTTTGGGCGCCAAGTTTTAAAATAAAAAAAACATGACAGAAAACAACTTTATTCATTTTTAATTTTGTAGATTTTGTTGATGGGGTCTTTCATCTAAAAAATGGTAGTGATTTGTTTTTCGTATATGTGGCACAGTTTTAAAATCTTCAGAAAGTTCTGGAAGCATTTTTGGGATAAATTGCTTTCCAAACTTTCAAAAATTCCTTGGGGGTCACTTGGAAAAATCATGGGAGGAATTTCTAGATATCTTAGATTACAACTAACCCTAGGTTCACACATTTGTTATGTGACTAAAATTTTGGCTTTCTTTAGCGATCCGTCAAGGTACATGCGTTGCCCAATGCCCATTTCTGCGTTATGACGGCTTGACGCATGCATTAAAATAATTCAACTTATCCGGCAAAACGCAAACAGCAAAGTTTCAAAGTTTCAAAGATGGAATTCACTGAGAAACTTATCTTAGCAGTAAGATGCAAGCCAATTAGCTATGATAAAAAGCATCCTGACCACCGTAAGCGCCATTTGTTGACTAAAGCTTGGAAAAAAGTTGCTGAGGAAGATGGTCTAAAACATAAAATAGAAAATTCTACTTGATAAGTCTAGCCTAGCTAGACTTTTTGGTGAATTATTGCAGATTATTTCCCCTCGTAAAGGTGCAGATTAGGCATACCTGTAGTGTAGGGTACAGAGGCTCTACCAATAGAATCAGGATATACAATAGGAACTGATTTGGGTATTTGTTTAGCCTTGTGACACCTCATAAGGAGACATGTTAAGAAAACAATTCTTACTTTAAAGTATGTATAATGATCCTAGTTCTTATATTATCCAAGGGTAGAACCTTTATCAAGTCTTTCCTTTAAAAATCCTCAATACAGAAAAAGTTTTCAAATATTGGTATTTGTTTAGCCTTGTGACACCTCATAAGGAGACATGTTAAGAAAACAATTCTTACTTTAAAATATGCATAATGATCCTAGTTCTTATATTATCCAAGGGGAGAACCTTTTTGGGAGGTTCTCCTTTTGGGAGGAGAGAATTGTTTTTTAACTTGTCTCCTTATGAGGTGCCACAAGGCTAAATAAATACACTGATATTGTCCACCATAAGCACAATTTAAACACATCAGTTCCTGCTGTATATCCTGATTCTCTTGGTAGCGCCTCTGCACCCTACACTACAGTAGTAGCCATTTTGCACCATTACAAATCTTTTTTTGTTGTGCTTCTACTGGATAGTCTCTGTGCAGCTTTACAGTCTATTTTACTGGATAATATACAGTAAGAAATAGGTTGTTTTTATCAAGGGTAGCTAATCTGAACCTTTACTGTTCCCCCTCTAGTGGGAGGAAGCAGAGACTCTCCAACACAACTAGGATAAACAGTAAAAGTGAGTCATTTGTATTCTGCTTCTACTGAAAAGTATCTATGCAACTTTACAGCCCAATGGACTGAATAATTTACAGTTAAAAATAAGTTGTTTTTGTCAGGGGGAACTAGTCTGCACCTTTATCTTTACATATTCTTGAATTAAAAAAAAACCTAGCTCCAGTTTAGTTTTTTGCTCACTTGACGTTTGTGGTGTAGGCTCCTTGGTAAACCTGTTATAGAGCTGCCCATGTACCATATGGTGCAGGTGTACTGGCCAATAGAACCAGGATATACAGTGAGAAGTGATTTGTTTATATTCTGCTACTACTGGACAGTATCTGTGCAACTTTACAGCTCAATTTGATGAATAATATTGAGTAAAAAAATAGGTTTTGTTTACAGTGGGCAGCTCTACTACAGGTTTGTGTCCTTGAAAATTTTGATTTATAGGATCAGAGGAATGAATATTCAGAGTAATTGATTATTGTATTTGGATAGAACATTAAATTTTCAATTGAACAGTATATTTATTTCTTATCTATTTTATTATGGCCCTGTGTTCCAAATTGATCAATTTTTCATTGTTCCCTGTCACCATCATGTCACCATGCAGTGGTTGCCAGAGAGTAAACATAAAGTAATTTGCTACCTTTTAGATCAAATTCCATTTTGTATTGTGATAACTCTACACCATATACTGCAGGGTTGCCTAATCTGTCCCTGTATCAATGATTGAAGTAGCATCTCATAGCCAACAAAAGCTTTAGGTCCTCTTGAGCACATTAGCTTGTGTTTTTTTTTAAATAAATTAGGATATAATACTAAACAACACAGCCCAACCACCTCATAAAAGAAGAGTAGGGAATCTGTTTTGGTACCCATACCAAACTATCTATTTTAAAATCTCTTGGATTAATTCGTATATATTTATTATTTTTTCTTGTTCTTGACATCCAAACTAAGACCTGTATTAATTTGCAATTGCACATAGGGTCCAGGCTTCTACATTCACGCTGAGTATTCTCTATTGATCAGATCTGTGTTACTGGCCACTTGTTTGTTGAAAAGTAAATTATATTTTACCTCATAAAATATTTTCATCATCTAGTTAGTGAGCACATCACAAAGAAAATGACTGGGTAAGGCTTACAAGCAGAGTTTTCCTACTGACATATAGTAGGGATTCCTCATCCAATTGCAGAATAAATTTGATGATGTAAAAATGATAAAGAAGATTGAATCTATTAAACTAGTGTGAGGGGAAAATGGTGTTTTCATAACTGTTTTAATTAAAGTTAGTAGACTTCAACAAAAAGTTCAAAATAACCCAACTAATTTCATCATTTTATTAAATGACCCCTAGTTGAGATCAACTACATTTTCCTAGTTCTGTGATATTGATAAAGTTCTCATGTCTTCTAAAACCAAATTTTATGAAAAGATTATACAAATCAAATTCTCATCCAGTTTTCTTTCAGTTGAACACTGTAAAAAACAGTAGAGATCCCTTCGAGATGGCTCCAAAAGGGAGAAAAAGGCCCAAATGTCCAAGAGTGGGTCTCAGGGAGGAAGAGACAAGAAGCTTTGGAAGTGGTTTCAGAGCCTTCGGTTTCTCAAAGATCACATGGCAGATAGACAGACAGAGTCAAATTTTGCATAAGTACTAAATGTAAGTATCTCATATTGCTGATTGGCCGGGCAATATTTTAGTATATTTAGTCAAATATTGAATTAGCAAAGTTTGCAAGTTTTATGTTCCATCAGCCAATCATGCCACACACACATACTAATGCTTTTACTCAAAGATGGTGGGGAGTCTTCCCTCCTATTAGTCAAGGAGTCCAAAAAGTTTTAGAGTATGGAGCAAAGCTTTGCAATAAGAACATATTCCTTCTATTGATTAAATTTAAAAAAACAAGTGAAAGTGGCTGTCCCCACCTCAACGCCTTGCTCTTTACGAAAAAGTTTTTAATTTTAGAAAAAAAATGAGGTGTGAGAAAGTAAAGTTTTCGCGTAACGAGTGAGGTGTTGAGGAGCGGACCGCCCATTTCATGTAAGGAATAATTTCTGTTCTTTTTAAGTTTTAACGTTGTTCCTTACTTTCAGTTAAAAAACTTGTTTTTTTCTAATTCAATTTTTGAACGTTTTTGAATTAATGCAGGTTTTGATTTTGGCTCACCATACATGAATAATTAAAAAAAATTGAATATTAATTTTACTTTTATTTGGTTAAATGGCTTTTTCGAAACCTGTTTAATTTTATTTACGAGCGTTTTTATTAGTAATAAATATACGTAACTTACTAATTAACTTACGTAGCGAACCTCTTTATTCTTAGATTTTTAATGCGTATATTAGAGGGCCGCCCCCTAGTTAATACCTTGCTCTTTAATCTAAAGTTCGAATTTTGTTCCAATTCTTTAAAAATGACCCATTAATCACAAATGCCGTTAATTAGAATAAATAGCTCTTATGAAAGAATTAACTAATCTTTGGCTTAAAGAGTAAAGCATTGACGAGTGAATGACCCCAATCCTATGTGTAATATTTTCTGTCGTTTACAGTTTTGATGTTTCTCCTTACTTTCATTTAAAATACTTGTTTTTTTATTTATAATTGCTGATCTTTATTCAAATAATTCTTGGACAATCAGCACCCCCGTCATAGCAATGTCCCTTCTCCCATGAACTCTTCCTTCATGGTAAGATCCTCCCACATAGCCCCCGAACCACCCCCCCCCCACTACCACAAAAAATCCCCTCTGAAAACGTCCGTATACTTCCCAATAACCAATACTATATGTTAACATTTGGTAAACTTCATAACATTAAGCCCTCCCCCCGGGGACTTCGGGGGATTAAGTCATCCTAATAGACATAGTTATCATATTTTTGACCATGCTGAACAAAACGGCTATCTCAAAATTTTGATCGGGTGACTTTGGGAAAAAAATGAGCATGAGAATGGGGCCTAGTTGCCCTCCATTTTTTTGGTCACTTAAGAAGGGCCCTAGAACTTTTAATTTCCGTTCGAATGAGCCCTCCCACGATATTCTAGAACCACTGGGTCGATACGATCACCCCTTGGAAAAGAAATACAAACAAATAAACATGCATCCATGATCTTTCTTCTGGCAAAAATGCACAATTCCACATTTTTGTAGATAGGAGCTTAAAACCTCCTTATTAGGGTTCTCTGATTCGCTGAATATGATGATGGGATTTTTTTTAATGTTCTATAGCTTTTAGGGGGTCTTTCCTCCTTTTTCTTAAAATCAGTCAAGTTTTATCAGGCACGTAACTTTTTACAGGTAGCACTAAAGTTGACGAAACTTATATATTTTTAATCACCATTAAAATCTGACTCTTTTGATGTATCTATTGGTATCAAAATTTCGTTTTCTACAGTTCTGGTTAGCGTTGAGCCAGGTCACTCCTTACTTACAGTTTTTTACCATGAACTGTTTGAAAATTTTGTTGATATAGCTCTCATGAAATACTGAAATATCCCTTGGTAGATCAAACTTTTGAATAATAATAATAATAATTATTATTAAATGTAAAAATATTGGCGCAAGCCTCTTACAAAATGTATTATATAATTTATATTTTTTACATAATTTAGGTTGAGATAGAAACACAAGATGTGATCGAAGAAATCGTCCTGGCTGGTTTCGATGATTCATCGGGAACTTCAACTTACCAAACACCGTCTTCAACTTCAACCCCACTCTCAACTGGACCTCCAAGCTCAAGTGTCCGAATACCAGCATCAAGTCCTGAGACTTCACAGCCTCCTTCAAAAAAGGGAAAGTATCCAATAAAACATCACTGCTTGAGGAGGAACTGATAAATGCAATCAGAGAAGATGTTGATTGCGACAAGGCATTTTGCGAAAGTCTTGTTGATGATCTGAAGAGGCTTGATCTGACCACTAAAACTTTCCTCAAATATGAGATTCAGAAATTGGTTTATTTAGTGTCCAGCGGCCAAATGAGAGACGATAGTTAGAAATCTATCCCATTAAATTTCAAAACCTTATTTCTTTTCACTTCTTGTTCGAATTTTTTTATAAAAACTTAAATTCGATAGTTCAGGCAAAAGATAAGAAAAGCTGTTACTCTATTGGAATAAATACTCGTTTTGCCAAGGTAAAGCACCTTCACTTGAATAAAAAAAATTCAGAAAAATTATTGCGAATAACAATTGCTGCACTGCTAGAATTGTTTGAACCCTAGGGATTGAGTGTTTGCCCCCAGGTAGATTGCACTGCATGCCTCAATGTCCCATCAATTATTCTTCCATTACTGCTTGTAGTGTCACCGAAAATTCTGGTACAATAATCTGAGCCTCTTGCTATTAAAAAACTGTCCTAACAACAGAATGCCTTTGTAATTGAGTCAATCGTTTCGAGTTTGTTGTCAATTGTTACATTCGAAATCTGCCATCTACCAGCCAGAATAATAAAAGCTTTTTCTACCGCAAGTCTTTCCCTGGATAACCTGTAGTTGTAAACTCTTTTCTGTCTTTCTGCTATGCTTAGTCCACCAGGATAGGGTCTCATAATATTTTTTCTCAGAGGGAAAGCCTCGTCAGCTACAAAAACATAAGGCATCACCATCCCATTGGCAATTGGTTGCGGATGTGGTGTGTCAATTGTCTCATTTATAATTGACCTTCCAAAAGTTGATCTTGTAAATACACCAGAATCTCCTGAGCTGCCTTCTGATCCAACATCTATTAGCATAAATTTATAGTCTGCATCCACGACAGCCATGAGAACGATGCTGTAGAGCTTTTTGTAGTTGTAGTGCTGAGTGCTACTATTCTTGGGGCATTGAATTCTAATATGCTTGCCGTCTGTCGCACCAATACAGTTTGGAAAATTCCAGTGACCCTCAAATTTTTTGGCAGCAGTTTGAAAATCTTCTTGTTTAGGTGCCTTCATATATTTATCCTTCAAAACGTCCCAAATAGCTTTTGTAGTCTCAGCTATTATGTTTGTGACGGTCGAACGGCCTACTAGGTATTGGTAAGACAAAGATCTTTTTGACTCGCCTGTTGCCAAGTGTCTTAGTGTAATCGCCAGTCTAACATGAGGTAAGATGGGTTCTCTCCAATTCGTATGTTACTTTTGAATTTTATCATAAAGTAAGGTCAGGATTTCTTGGAATTGGCAAGGTGACATCCTCATATACTGAAAGTACCATTCTTGGTCTTTTTTTTCTAGCAGTGCCAGTAGATTTGCAAAACTTCCTGAAGTATTTTTATTTCGTAAAATGTCACGGACCCACAATCTTCGGTCAATAGAAGATGCCTGAAAAATAAGGTATAGTCAAGATCCTTAAATACTCCATAAGCACAACAGTGACTTTGATTGGACAATTCTGAAATTGGTTTTGCTAGATTGATGCTCAATTCAATTTTATTTTTGTATACTAAATTCACTGTTCAATCGAAATTGCGGTGGAGAAGGGGTAGACAATGGCTTTAACAACAGAGGGTATACTGGTGATTCAAATCACTCCTACTAATTTGTCATTCAAGTAGCCTGCAATACTTGTTGAATTTTTGTTGGTTGGATAAAAAGTCTATTGAAAAAGAAAAATGAAAAAAGTCAAGTTTAAATCAATTTATTTTATTTGAAGACAAATTTCACATCAAATTGAGATATTTGAACTAACCATGAAGCCTGAGGAAAAATGTAGAAACTATCTGACTTTATTATAGCAGTTTAAGTAATAATAATCTTCTTTCATAAATTTGAGTCAAAACAAGATTAAATTGTGAACTAGCTGTGAGTTTGGACATTTATTATTTTTATTTGTCATTTTGATATTGTTGGTAAATGTGTTTTTGCTGTCAATAAATAATCACAGATAAAAAAGAAAAATCAAGATCGAAATTCTAAGCTGAAGTATAGACAGGTAGAAAGTATGACTACCTTCAGGTAACATCAAATTGAGATTGTTGAACTAACCATGGAACCTGAGGAAAAGTGTGGAAACTATCAAATTTTATTTTAGCAGTTTCAGTAATAATGATCTTCTTTCATAAGTTTGAGGCAAAACAAGATTTAATGGTGAACTAGCTGTGAGTTTTGCCATTTTTTAGTTTTATTTGTAATTTTTGACATTGTTGGAAAATGCGTTTTTGTTGTCCATAAAAAATCACAAATTCAAAAAAAAAAAAATAAAGATCAAAATTATAATCTGAAGTATATACAGGTATAAAATATTACTACTTTCAAGTAACATCAAACTGAGATTGTTGAACTAACCGTGAAACCTGAGGAAAAGTGTGGAAACTATCAGATTGTATTTTAATAGTTTCAGTAATAATTATCTTCTTTCATAAGTTAGAGGCAAAACAAGATTCAATGGTGAGCTAGCTGTGAGTTTTGCCATTTTTTATATTTATTTGTCATTTTGATATTGTTGGCAAATGTGTGTTTGTTGTCAATAAATAATCACAAATTTAAAAAAAAAATCAAGATCAAAATTCTAAGCTGCAGTATAGAAAGGTAGAAAGTATGAATACCTTCAGATAACATTCCTCCCCTTAAGAGTACCTGAAAATAATACTTAAAATGTAGGTTTTGAACATAGAGTAGCATGAAAATGATCACATCCCCACAAAAAAAAATAAAAAAATTGGATGGACCCACTTTGAAAGAGAATTCTGAGATTGCCAATGTTTTTTTTCCAAATTTAGGAAATATATTTGCATGTCTTTAAGACCTTATAAGTTGGGATTGAGCAAAATTGTGAAGCTGAAAACAATTTTGCTGTACTTCCTTTAAGCTGAAAATCTATTTTGCAAGGTTTCACTTTTATAACACACATATTTTTAAAGGTCATCAAAGGTGAGGACCCTCTAGAGGGAGAAGGAGTAGAGGTAGGTACTTCAAAATACCTTCCCAGGGCATCCTTTAGCCTGTAGACCCATCCCTGAAAGTTCCATTTCCCTAGCCTAACCCCTTTCCAGGATACCCAAAAGTAGCTAAAGTAGAATTTTACCAAAGTGAAACCTTGCAAAATAGATCTTTGGCTTAAATGAAGTACAAGCAAATTAGGTAAATTTTTACCCAATCATATTATTGACTTATTAATAAAGTGAATATACCACTCAATGCTTTTTTTATGCTCTTTCCAAATATAATAATCATTTTTGTTGGAAATGAATTTTACCTCCACCCTTATATACACCAATTCAGGGTATATTTGCACAGTAGGGGGGTGGGGAAAATTTTATTTATGATGTAAATGGGAGGTACATTTAAACTTAACCCCCACCCCCTACTGTGCAAATATATACCCTGAATTGGTATATATAAGGGTGGGGTAAAATTCATTTCTGACAAAAATGATTATTATATTTGGAAAGAGCATAAAAAAAGGATAGAGCGTATTTGGAAAGAGCATAAAGAGCAATGCCAAAAAGTAATACTTGACTTCTCTTCTTGAGTAAATATAGATCTAATAGTTTTTTCTGCTTTTTGCTCAATCCCATATTTGCGTTAAAACGGGTACACTGGGCCGATTTGATATGGACAGTTCTGCGTTATTGCTGCATCCATTATGCGTGAGAAAAAAAACCGGATCTGTGTGTAAGGAAAGCTCTTATAAGCCGTTCTTTCAGTTAAAAGGAAGTTCTTAGAACGGCGAAATAAAACGCAATTTAAGAGTAAAACCGAGAAAATCTTTTTAGTACTAAGAACGACGAACGATGAAAACGAACGCAGCTATTATTGGTAAAGTTTCTTTCTCTTAAGCGGGGCTCCCACGGCGTCAATAAAGTTAATAAAGTATTCCGCAAAGTTACATACCGTAAAGTTTGTCGCGCTCACACATGAATTTTACCTTCCTGACTTTATGTAAATTTTTTGAAGCAACTAATTTGAATTATTCACACGTTCATTCTTGAATATATCTGACATTATTTTTTGATAACTTTTTCAATTTAATAAGTTAGTCTTAAGTTAGATGTTGTTGTTACTTTAAAATTTACTAAAGAAGGCTCTGTTTCAATGTTTCACATATTAAAGAAAAAAGTTTAAGACTGGCTATCTAATTAGGCTAGTTTCTTTTATCTGAATGGATATTTTTTACAAGTCTTCTCCTATTGGATGAACTTTCCTGGACTTATGGAAAAAGTTAAATAAAGTTTAACTTTTTACGGACAACCATATAGTCAATAAAGTTACAAGAGGAAAACGGTTTATTAACTTTATGGACAGCTTTATTAACTTTATTGACGCCGTGGGAGCCCCGCTTTACATTAGGTCTTCATGGTAAATGAGATCTAATAGCCAACTGGTTGGCTAATCTAAATGTGTATATAGCTGAGACTTTAATAGCAAACTAGTTAGCTAATTCTAGGCTCTAACATGTCTTAGAAACCTTATTAATAGGCCTAGCTGACTAGTTGACTAATTTTCAAATGAAGGTTATATATACATGGGATCTTAGTAGCTAACTAGTTAGCTAATTTTAAATGTGTAGGCTACAAGAAACTGTTTTGATAGCTGACTAGTTGGCTATTTTAAACTAAAGTTTATGTATACATTGAACATTAATAGCCAACTAGGCTAGTTAGCTAATTTTATATTGTATATAGAACTCTAATTTTAGCTGACTAGTTGGCTAATTAAGGCTGCAATGTATATACAGGTGAGATCTAATAGCCAACCAGTTGGCTAATTTAAAGATTGTATATATATACACAGTTGTTCTTATTAGCCACCTAGTTGGCTAGACATTTTTTTATATATATAATGCTTGGCTAAGGTTTTTTTCTTTATATATAGACTGTACTATTTTCATTTAGCTGTATAGTGGATGTCCAGCCTACACATATTTATAAGTAGTAGGCTAAATATGTCACTCAGTTATATATTTCTGTATATAAATTATATAGGCCTAGTCAGTGAGTTGCACATATTTATAAGTAGTAGGCTAAATATGTCACTCAGTTATATATTTCTGTAGATAGGCCTTGATAGGACTTAGATAGGCCTAGTCAGTGAGTTACACATATTTATAAGTAGTAGGCTAAATATGTCACTGAGTTATATATTTCTGTATATAACTTATATAGGCCTAGTCAGTGAGTTACACATATTTTAAGTAGTAGGCTAAATATGTCACTGAGTTATATATTGCTGTATATAACTTATACAGGCCTATTCAGTGAGTTACACATATTTATAAGTAGTAGGTTAAATATGTCACTCAGTTATCTATTTCTGTATATAACATATATAGACATAGTCTTTGAGTTACACATATTTATAAGTAGTAGGTTAAATGTGTCACTGAGTTATATATTTCTGTATATAACTTATATAGGCCTATTCAGTGAGTTGTGTATATTTATAAGTAGTAGGTTAAATATGTCACTGAGTTATTGCCTTTGCAAAACAAAAGTGATCCGTTTATCTGGCCTCCACCAGGCCATTCAGCGTGTCCCCAGGTGGCGATAGGGGAACGCTCTAGATATGTAGGGTACCTCCATAGGAAGCACTGACCAAGGGGGGACCTTGTCCCTGGGGGTCCATAATAGAATCTGGGTTACCCTTGCCCGAGGTCATAAATACAGGCGGAGGAGGAAGAAGGCCCCTCAAATGTACACTCAAAAGGGCCACTGGTTTGTCCACAAGTTCCATGAGTTGCAAACCTTCTCCCAGCAATGGGTTAAATTGCATGGTGATGCAGAACACCATCGCGGGAAGATCCTCTATAGGAGGACAACTGTGGTAGGGCGTAAGATCCAGATCTATGGACAACGGCCTCTGCAAAGGGTTGCCTCAACCTTTTCAGGGTACCTGCAAGACTGGGGACCTTGCGGTAAACTCTATTCCCACTTGAGGAGTGGCACCCCTCGAGGAAATTATAGCCTAGTAAACGACACAGCATTTGCACAGGATTCTGACTAAAAAGGACAATTCTTCTGGGATTGGTACGTTTTGATGGGCATCTTTGAGCTGAAAAACCTCTTCCTAGCTAATTTATCTATTACGGGTTGCCTCCCCGTAGTAGCATAATATTTGTAGGCATGAATATATAATGAGTCAGATGTAATAGACTTGAGACTGTATTTTCAGGATTTCAACTCTTATTGATAGAAGAGCATTGCTAAGTGCTGAAAACTATGTTGTGACCAAGATTGACCTAGTATTGCACGCAGCCTCCAATCATACTGGAGGTCCCAGGGACTTCTTGCTGTCCGGTTCTAAGCCGGCTTAAGCACTTCGGTGTAGACTTGAGAAGATATGTGATCCCCGTCCTGCACTGGTATCCGGGATCATTGCTTTTCCTGAGGCAAAAAAAATTTCAATGATTTAAAGAACATGAAAATTGGAACTTGGAATGTTACGACATTAAAAAATGACTATCATATCAACATTTTGACTGACGAATTCAGACGATTCGAACTGGACTTATTAGGAGTTTCAGAAACTCATATCCCAGGGGTAAGAAGCATGAAATTGGGTGATATAGAATTTGTTTACTCAGGCAGGAAGGATGGGTTACATTGACAGAGAGTAGGGCTCATGATGAATAAGGAAGCTGCTAAGTCTTGTTTAGGCTGGAAAGGTATTAATAATAGAATACTAATGGCTCATTTTATGACTAGAAAGTTCAGGGTATCAGTTATAGTAGTATACGCCCCTGTAGAACCGACTGATGGAGATACTAGTGACTCAGATGAATTTTACTTACAGTTACAGGAGCAAATAGACAAGGTCCCAGGTAGAAATATGATGTTATTACTGGGAGATTTTAATGCCCAGGTTGGTAGAAATAAGGATAGATGGTATCCCAGCTTAGGTAAATTTGGTGTAGGAAAAGAAAACAGTATTGGATACAGACTTTTGCAATTTTGTAGGTATAACTATCTAGTTATAACCAATACGGTGTTTGGTCATAAAGTGGCTCATAGGTTAACGTGGTATTCACATGATGGTAAGACAGCAAACCTTATTGATTATGTTATAGTAAACCGAAGACTGGCAGGATCAATACAAGATACTAGGGTATATAGGAGTGCTGTTATTGATGTTAAAAGTAAAGGTCACCATCTGGTAGAGTCAAGGGTTCATTTAAAGGTGAAATTTTGGAAGAGTAACTACCTCCCAGGAAGTTATGATGTTAGTTGACTCCAGGATGAGAATTTGAGAGAAAATTTTCAGGAACAATTCAATACTAAACTTCAGAGTATTAAATTTGAAAATGTGGAAGATGGTTGGAATACTTTTAGAAAAATAATTTTTGAAGTTGCTGAAGGTGTATTAGGGAAGAAAGCTAGAACTGCAGCTAAAAATATTAGTGAAAAAGCTTTATGTTTAATAGAAAGGAGAAAGGACTTGTACAAGAATTATCTGAGTGATAGATCGTACAAAAACAAAAGAAATGTAAAGAAAGTGGAGAAAGCATTGAAATATGAACTAAGGAGGTGTGAAGTGGAGGCCATGGATAAAATTGCCGAGGATTTGGAAGATGCAGCTAGGCAGCATAATATTAAAATATTGTACTGGCATGTTAATAAATTGAGAGGGAGTAGTCAATCTGGACTGGTCCCAGTTAAAGATAGGAATGGGGTGGCAATTAGCGATAAGGAAAAAGCTAAAGCAAGATGGGCCAAACATTTTGAGAATTTGCTAAACCAAGATAGAGTTGCAGGAAACAATATAGAGTAAAATCAAAATGTTTGTGATACCTTGGATGTGAAGGAAGATCTGTTTTGTAAGGAAGAATTAGCAACAGTACTAAAAGGACTAAAAAACAATAAAGCTCCAGGTGCTGATAGTGTAGTAAATGAGTTTCTTAAATATGGTGGCTCTGAGGTTAGAAATAAGTTATTGAAGATTATGAATATGATTTTTGAAAAAGGGGAAGTACCTAACGATTTTAGGAAAACCTTAATTAAGCCACTTTATAAGAAAGGTGGTAAAAGTGAGTGTGGTACTTATCGATGCATTAGTCTGGTCTCTGTAGGTAGCAAATTGCTTAGTAATATGATACTTTTTAGACTGAGAGATGCTGTAGACAAAGTTTTAAGAGAAGAGCAGTGCGGTTTTAGAAAAGTAGAGGATGTGTTGACCAAATTTTCACTCTTAGGTTAATAATTGAGAAGTGCCTACGTTTTCAAACACCTTTGGTCCTCAGTTTTATAGATTATGAGCAAGCATTTGATTCTGTTGATAGAGGAGCTTTAGTAAAGGTTTTATCCTTGTATGGTATACCAGACAAATACATTAAAGTGATTAGTGCTATGTACAAGAATAACACTGCTGCGGTTAAGGTAGGAAATGAGGTTAGCAGCTGTTTTTGTATTAAATCAGGAGTTAAACAGGGTTGCCCCTTTATATTGATTATTTTGATGGACTTTGTCTTAAGGAGCACAGGAAAGGCAATGGGAGACCGCGAATCAAATGGGGTGGAAAAAGTCTCCTGGACTTGGATTATGCTGATGATTTAAGCATCCTAGATGAAAGTGTGAGCAAAATGAATGAAGTTTTAGAGGTTTTTTGAGTTCAGGGTGCTAGTATTGGTTTGAAAATTAATGTTAGGAAGACTAAGTCACTAAGGCTAGGAATAAGTGAAGATGAAAAGTTGACGTTTAGTAATGAAAAGATTGATCAAGTGGGCAGCTTCACTTACCTTGGTAGTATTATTAGTAAAGATGGTGGGAGTAGTGAAGATGTTAAAAATAGAATAGCCAAGGCTCAGGGTGTTTTTTCACAGTTAAAAAAAAGTCGGGAAGAATAGGAAGATAAGTCTGCAAACCAAGATTAGAATCTTAGAAGCTACAGTGATGACAGTGGTCAAATAAGGCTCTGAAGCATGGACGCTCCGAAAAGTGGATGAAGATTTGCTAAATGTTTTCCAGAGAAATTGCTTAAGGATTGTTCTGGGTACCCGGCTGACTGACCGTATTTCAAACAATAGGCTATACAAAAAATGTGGTTTAATACCGCTTTCTAGGTCTATAATGAAAGAAAGGTTGAGGTGGTTAGAGCATGTTTTGCGGATGAAGGATGACAGATTGCCGAAGATTGTTCTTTTCGGCCAACCATCTTGGGCTAAAGGGAAAGCAGGTCGTCCCCGTCTGGGGTGGGAGGACGTCATAAGGAAAGATTTAACGGAAATGAGAACTTAGTGGGTGGGTTTAATAAGGGAGGCTTTGAATAGATTGGGATGGAGGAGCTTGCGTAGCTGTGTTGGCCTCAGGCGGCTTGGTGCTGTGGTGAGTTTTTAGTAGTAGTAGTAATTGACAATAGTATTGAACCCGTTACAAAAAGGCCTTTAAGACTAGCTGCTAAAAAAGCAAAATTAGCTTTGAAAACTTGCAGTTAATAATTTCATTTTATTTCGTTTGAATGAATTCATCCTCTCTCATCATTTTATTTATCAGTCCTGGTTGAACTTCGTTGAAGTAAGGATACTGGGGCTGTTTTAAAGGTTTTTTTTTTTTAAGCGTTTTTTAAAAGCATTTTTAGTTTAAACTTCGTATTTTAATGTAAGTTTGTTTTTATATATATTTTTTTCTTTAATGTTGTGCTAAAGACGGCCCTTGGACATAGGGCCGAAATATTCACCGATTTAAATTGTACTGTCTTGGAAAAAGTTTCCCTATTGTTTTTAAGTTGTGTTTGTTTGATATGGAAAGGTAGTATATATTTATAATATCTTTTATATATATATATATATATATACATATATATATATATATATATATATACATATATATATATATATATATAATATATATACATATATATATATATATATATATATATATATATATATTATATATATATATATATATATATATATATATATATATATATATATATATATACTTTAGATATACTTACTTTTGAGAAGTCATTTGAACAAGTGCCAGTTGAAGAGATCTCAAGGTTCTGGTTGTTTTTCACTTTTAGTAGTAGCATATATAACTTTCTTTTCCGGCCGGTTTTCTGCTGTTTTCTTTTTCTAGTTTGCTCTAAAGTAGTTTACAGATTGATTGTTTTTAGGTAGAGTGATTTAATAGGCATAGGTAAGGCTTCAATGTTTTCTGGTGCCCAGTTAGGCAGGCTCCTCTCTTAAAAATTTCTAGAGTATCCACGGGGACCAATTGACTTAGATGTATACATTACAAAGATATTTTACGAAATCTATGAAACATATTCCAGCATATTGACACTTCTGCTTCGTTTAATCAGTTGTAACAAGGCAAACTTGCGTCATTACTTCATTTTATTTCAATTTTGAAATAAAAGTCATAAGCTTCAAGCTATAGAAACTAACAATAACACTTCCCAGGCAAAAGTAGAATAATTGTAGCTTTATCTACATTTTTGTTAAAATTAACATTGAACACTTAAGTTATTTAGTGCTAGGGAAAAAGAGGCAAATAAAAGTATTTCTAACAGCTAAAGGCTGTTAACATAGTTCAATGTTATTCAGCACAATGCTATTCAGCACATAGTTCAATTTTGTTCAGCATCAATGGTATTGTGGCTGCGCTCAGTTGACAGCTCATGGTGTTAGGGATTTTCAGACATTAATATTTATGGGGCGAATATAGCTAATGAACCTCAAACAGAACACTGTTCTGTTTTTCTCACATTCCTGGGTTGTAGGGGAAACAATAAGAAGAAAAATAATAAAGGAAAGAATAAGAAGGAAAAAAGAAGCAACATGCAATATGGATACCCAAAAGAGAAGGAAACAGCTATGGACTCTTCCAATATGGCAAGGTGTGATCTGTTATCTATAATTTCTGCTCATGATGCTTAAGGTATAGACGCGTTATGACTGTCAGGGCAATATTCAGGATGAGACTCAACCTAAATCTCTGCATTGGAATTAAAATCAAAACTCCAAGGCTAATAAATGTATTGGTAAAATTTGCAACAAAAATCACCACTAGTAGAAATATAAGCCTGCGCTCGTTTTGATGTCCATGGGGGTGTACGTGCGTACTCAATTCGTTCTTTTACTTTGGATGTAAAAATGGCAATAAAAAATATTGAGAAAAAAAGAAGAGTAGGTTTTGTTGAAACAAAATCTAGAAAAGTGATGCTTTAAAGAAAAATAAAGATTTCAAATGAAGTCTTTGAATCCTCATTCATTTCTGAAAATAGCATTGAATTTTTTAAACAGGAAACAAATCGTATTTCCAATTTTGATGCTTCTATTTAGATAGTTAATATACTTTTTTGTTTTATATCATTAAATAAAAACAAGGCCTTTTAATTGAAAAAAGAAGTAATATGAAAACTTGAAATGAATAGAAATTGTTCCCCATGTGAGGGGGACTATCATCGTTATTTTCAACGTTTGTACTCGACCCAATTAACTTAAAGCTCTTGCTCAGCAGGTTCGCCAATGTAAAGAGGACTAGTTAGCGACTATCAGCCTTCTCCAAGTTGCCAAGTTGTTGTTGAATATTAGCTTCTGTACATGCCATAATTCAGAGAATTCAAGTGGAATGTACTTTCATTGTCTTCTTTGTTTTCATTGTATTTTTTGTGTTCTAGTCTTGTTGACGCCAAAGTTTCTAAACTAATAGTACGGAGAGACGTCCAGAAATCCATGACATTAGAATTGAAAGTCATTTCGTCAATTATTGTTCAGAAGCCGAATCATGACTTCGAAGTAATTGCACTTATGACTGAGACGAAAGTCATCCAAGGAAAAAACTTAAACAGAGAAGGTCATGCAGTTAACGACTGCCATGCCGAAATTCTGGCCAGAAGATGCTTTTTAGATTTAGTTTATACAAAGTTAGAAAAGTCCAAAGGTGAGAAACATTGCTGAGAATTGTAAGCACTCAATTTATATTTAAAAATACTAATTTCATTTGATTACTATAATACAGTAGGATTGAAGTGCTAATCTAGCGTAAATTATTACGAATAAAGTACGAACTATTTTAAGTTTTAATCCTGTGCACAAAGTTGGTGTTGGTCAGCTGTGAAAAGTCTGGCATGTTCAAAACTAGTTGACTATAAGTGGTTAGGACTAATGATGGCATAATTTTTGTGCCTTTGCCCTTCCTTGCACTTGAAAGTAACGGAAACATTTATGCAACATTTTGGGTCATGCTAAGTCACTGAGCTAAATACCACTGGTGTTTTTTCTTTTCGCTACTAGCGCTAGTTTATACTTATAAATCTCTCATGCCCTTTCGATTAACTATATTCCTAGTAAGGCAATTACTACTCCAAGCAGGCCCATAGTCAATACTCTTTTCTTTTTTATTAATTTGATGGTGAGGGCGTTTGTGGCGGCTGTTTCTACGCATTGGAACGGGTTGATGGGAATTTAAAATCCCTTTGCGGTGTATGCATATATGCAAGTGTCTATAGAAACAATACTGATATATAGATATATTGATGGGAATTTTAAATCCCTTTGCTTGTATATGCGTGGATGCAAGTGTCTATGGAAACACTACTGATATATTGATGATTAATGCGCAATCATGACTGAATGGTACCATCTACTATGGTGCCCTGTCATTGTCAAAGCCTTGCAGGTAAAAGTAGGGATTTCTCGTCCATGCATGCTTCAGTGGTTTATTTTTGAACTGTTATGTAACCGGTTTCTGAGTGTTTTACAAACGAGGACTCCCCTTCCGCAATTACTCCCTGCATTTGTACACACCCTTGGCCCTAGTGCCACCGGCGAATAAGTCCTAATGGCCATCTTGGCCCTAGTACCACCAGCGACCAAAAGCCATAGCTTTTGGTCGCTAAATCTTGCACTTTATTCCAATTTTGAAGAATGGATTTCCCCTTACTTTCAATAAAGGTCTTGATATGAGGAGTGTAGAATGTGTAGGTTGGCTAAGAGGATTTAAAAATTATATCCATTTTGTTTTTAAAAAGATACATAGCCATCCTTATGTTTGATAAACTACTATTAACAATTATAATAGTATTGTTATCACTTTCAATTGTGTGAGGAAATCCAAGGTTACACAAAATACTTTTTATATTAATATGGATGCGTCCAACATGAATATGTTGATAATTTTATTTGTGTTCATTGTGTCGAGTCTCGAAGAACACTACCGTCGGGTGTGATTTCCAAGTAGGATTCAAGTTGATTTAGTGAAATTAAGGCACCGCTCTCTGTGAAAGGTTAAGCATAGCTCTGGTCTAAACGTACAGTGGCAATTCGTACAATACTCACATCTCGAGTAATACAATGAGATTTTGAGAACATTCAATCAGTTATTCTCTTTTGGAATAGTTGTCAATATCGATCTAAAGATTGCAATGTCAATTTGTATATGGTTCTATAAGATTTATCAAAGGTTAGAATTGGGAATGTTATTCCATTTACTTTGCACTCAATATTGGAAAGTCCAAACATTTTCAATTTGTGTGAGAGCTTGTCAATAATACTATGTATTCTTGAAAATACCATCGAGGAGGACCCCTTTATATTTCTTCTTGAATTTGGTGTTCGGAAGGATTTTAGTTCATAAGTCACTTGTTTAATTAAAATCATAATACAGAGGGCTGGAGACATTGTATTTAAATTTCACATAGAAATAATTAGGGATTATGTCTGTGTTAAACTGCTACCCAAGAGTCAAAATCAGACCTGCATTTAAGCTAAAGAAGTAGTAACTATCTCTTGCCCCTCTAAGTTCAACTCTTTAATATTTTCTCAATCTGATAGACTCCACTCTTTGTTTTGACACTTTGAAGTTCTTAGTCATAAATCCTGTCTATAATCTCGTTATATTTGGTATCTTATAGACGATACACCCCAGGTTTAATGGCTAAGACTTTTGACACTCTAAAAAGCTCAATGAACCATTAGTAGCTCCCCTTTTCAGAACCTTCAGTGGATTGATTGATTTGAACTGAAATCACCGAGAGGTTTTATTTCTTTTATTTCACTTTCATTGGAATGTTGTTTAAGAAAAATGTCAAGCGTACTTTCATCGTTGCCTTGATGAACTTCAATTGGATAGAGAGCAATGGGGACGTTAATAGTAAATTCGCATGATTTTATTCAGATCCTGAACAAAACCAACAGTGTTTTTAATGTACAATATCTCGGAATGAGAAGGTGAATAGTTTTGATGGATCATTTTGCCAATTCAACCTTGTCTTGACTATGACTATCAAAGAGTTATGTTGTATTTCTGCAATACCTTTTTTACAAACGGATTAAAAAATTCACTACCACGATCTTTTTTATTGTTTCTATAATGATCCTGCTCAAAAATACCTTCTGGAGCTTTGCCAACTTTGTCACCTCGCACCTTTTCGTCACCTTACAAGAGGTAAATCACCAGGGATTACGCTTGTACGGTCTGTTTTGACGCCTTTGAATCTCGTATAGAGCCAAAAGATCTTTAAGGGGATTTTTATTAGGTTTTTCAATAATGATTTCCATGAATCCTGCGATTTCGAGCTAGAGTGTGAGTTGGTTTATTATGAAGAAACTTCCTTGCTTGTCCCATCACCTGTACAAGTGTACCTGGGGAACCTAAACTTCAAACTTCCCCAATATTCTTATAATTACGTTTTAAAATGTGTTTTCATCGTTTGACGAACTGTTTAAATTTTCCTGTAACAATATTGCTAAAGAATACTTTCTAGAGCCTTACCAACTTTGTCACTTCTCACCTCTTCTTCAACTTACAAGAGGTAAATCACTAATTGGCTCCATGACCAACTCCATTGGACTCTCTGTAAAAATTACAGATGTTGTCCTACCTACCTGGCCAGTTTTACTAATAACTTAACTTTGAAAGGCTTTTAATACCACGATGAAGGAAATACATGTATCTATGTGCCAGGAAGGGGAATTCCTGCATGTAAAACCATAAGAAAACCCCTTATTTAGAAGTTCAAAATAAACCTTTGAAACACGCTCGGACAGGAACTCCCTCCTGGCACCTCTAAAGTTCTTTGAAAGGCAGGGTGCCATAGTTGCTGGAATTTCTCAGTCAAGATTGCACAATGGTAATCAATATTCCGATCGGTAGTATTTCCATAGACACTGGCATCCATGGATTCCCAACAAAGAGACTTCAAATTTCTTTAAACCTGGCCTATTACATTGTAATAGCTGCCAAAAATACCCCTGCTGATTAAACTGCTAAGGAAAAAGATTAGTGGCTATGGCCCCATTTCAGAGTAATCATGAACTCGCTACTTATAGATTTCTTTCCCTCTATGTTGATTTGTATTTTTACCTGTACATGGTTTTATCTTGTCTTTATTTATACTCTCCAACTTTTTGGAACTTTGAATTGTGGGGATTGATTTTAATTAGGTAGTATTTTGATTTTTTTTTTCTTACAGAAAATGACAACGATAGTCTGTTCTTTGTAAAGGAAAACACAAGGAAGTTCCAAGTTAAGGAAGGCTACCATTTTTATTTGTACATAAACACTTCTCCCTGCGGCGATGCCAGGTATGTTGCTCAAAGCTGATTTATTGTTACAGAATTTAACGCAGAGGGTGGATTGGGAGTTAAGATGTATTTATTACTATTGGAGGCAAGTTCTGATAAATTTATTTAAAATAAAATAAAAATATAATCAAATTGAAAATAAAGAAAAAGTCAAACGAATTTACTGAAAAATGTTCATTGTCAGTTTACTATGCATATGCTTATAGTAATTCCTTAAAATATTAATTTATTTTGGATTTCTTAAAGTTATAAAAGTGAAAACGGTTAAGAGATTTTTTTCAGTAAAGTGCAAATTTTATTCTGGCTTTTAGAAATTATAGGGGTTTTGAACCCCTCTCATATTAATTTCTTCTCGTTTTGAGTTTGACTCTGTTATGTATTTTCATTTTTGTTCGATTTGGGTTTTATTTATTTACTGATACTGATTTGTGGTAGCTGTATGCTTGGTAGATTGTTTGATTCTATCTTCGTTCATTTTTTGTTTGATGGAGTTCTTTACTTCTTTTGTGGGAAAAGTTTATTTTTTATTAATTTCTGTTTAAATTAAGAAAAACAAAATAAATTTTTCAAAGAAAAGTAAAGAACTAAAATAAACAAAACTGAGCAAAAATAAAATAAAATAATCTACCAAGCGTGAAACTGCTAAAAATCAGCATCAACCAATAAATGAAACCCAAAACGAACAGAAATTACAATAAATAACCGTTTCAAATTCAAAACGAGCAGAAATTAACATGAGTAGGGCTCAAAACACCTATGCCTTCTCAGAGCCAGACCATAATTTGGGCTTTATTGAAAAAATATAAATGTTTTTACTTTCATAAGTTTAATAAATCAAGTAATATTAACATTTGGATGACTCAATATCAGTACATGTATTTTAAACTGACAATGCACATTCATTTGTATTGTTTGTATCATTTCTATTGTATTATTGTTTGTTACTGTAATGTTCTTGTTTACTGTTTTGTTCTTTGTTATTATTGTGCTTTTTTCTTTTCTTTTTTGCTGTATTAGTGGCCCAAAATATTTTTTTTTTGTTTCCAGTATGTGGGTAGAACAACTTCGTAGAGCTTGGCTATATAAAAGAACAGTGAATGAAAGTTAGTTTTCTATTCTCCATTCATTAATATATGCTAAGACTGAAAGCTTTATAGAACAGTGTAAGCCTTCACCTCAACAAGTGAC
This sequence comes from Artemia sp. Qi Xiang Cuo, assembly GCF_049724085.1. Lineage (NCBI taxonomy): Eukaryota > Metazoa > Arthropoda > Branchiopoda > Anostraca > Artemiidae > Artemia > Artemia sp. Qi Xiang Cuo. The sequence continues at coordinate 30,489,144 of NC_142794.1, forward strand.
AAAAGTTTTGATTTTGGTACCAATTGAGCCGGAAAAAAATTTCCTTTAACGTATACAAAATTGGAGGTGACTATTGACTATTTTTAGTCTTTTCTTCTAAATAGATGAAATTTTAAAAACAATTTAATTGGCACGTATAGAAAGTCTATCATAGGTGAATTTGGAACGTATATTACGATTATGCACTTTGTTTTTGTTTTGAACGCTCATGTTTTGTTCCCTTCCCCTCCTATCCTTAAATCAAGTGTCGATATAGGTTTGAGAATAAGATGACGCTAAAATGAATCCATTGAGAAAAATTGGACTCTAATTCAGGAGAGAAGTCGTGTCACAATTAATTTATTTGAACCGTCCACCCTAAACGTGACCACCCCAGATTATTAAATGCCAATCAGCAACTTCTTACGACCAGGGAAATCATTGATTTTGGTTTTAACAAAAAATCACAGGTAATTTGAAATTGCAAAAGGGTTAGAGATTCATCACATTGATTTATATTTCATATGTCTTCTGCATCTTTGATTTAGACCTGAACATTAGAACAACTTGTTCATATTCAAGATTTGCAAGCAATGTTGCATTCGATGCCATGTTGATGACAGCTGCACCGGTCACTATCGAAGTATCCGTCATAGCCACATTTAAAGACGGTGAAATTTTTTTTTCGTGCTGCTGAAGGTCCGTGAGAATAGGGTACAGCATACCGTTATGAAGTTTCCATCCCAAATTCTTAGGATAAAGGGCAGTGCTCTGAAGCCCGATATAATCTCGTACTTAGAGATAAGCTCACAAACCGTGAAATTTCGCTGCTGCTGAAGTAGGAGGTAGATCTTGGGGATGAACGAAAGTTGTAGACGTCGCTAATTTCTGCTGAAAGACATGTTATCGGTAACTGTTAACAATGCTAGTTGGTTTTCCAACGTACAATATAGCAAGTGCAGCCTCTTCTGTTACTTTAATCTTTTCTTTCGAAGCACCAATTCTAAAAAAAGCTTTGAAGTATTTTTTTTAAATTGTTAGTTGTCACTCAGCCGTTTAAGCGCAATTCCTTTGCCAAGTATATATAGACAGGAAGTTGTTTTGCAGCCAAGAATTGCATGAGCACAAAGAAGTAGTTTGCTGGTTTCAGTCCAAATCTTCTTAACGATGGCTTCTATGTCCCAAATTACACCTGAAGTTGTCACCTTAGGCTCAGATTGCAGGTAGACCTTGTGGTGCTCAGGAATACAATGATGAAGTAACAACACCCACAAGTCAATATTGTCACCAATAACTATGATAACCCAAATATTCGAACACTCAACTGCTGAAAGCACAATTAGTAAGTCAGTATCAGTTTTAGCTTGTATGGTTCTCATACCTTTGCTTTGTAAATAATCAGAAAGTAAATTAGTAAAACAGGCTTTATTCTTTTTGCACGACAGAAATTTCTCTTTTTTTGGTGGTCAGTCGCCTTTCTGGGTTAAACAATTCTTACCGTCTAGTGACATGGTTTCGCTTAAGATGAGTTATATTATTCATCGAAAAAGCGATATTGAAGCGATCAAAGACAATAATGGCGTCTGGATATTGAGCCAAAACGTAATTCCAATATCGGTCTAAGATCTCCGAATACATGTTTTTACTCGTTGAGAGAACGCTGTGAAGCTTTTTAAGACGTAGGTCTAAGATAAGGTCTAAGATGTAGGTGCATGTCAGAATAGCTTTTCCCAAGTAGTAACCATTTCTGAAAGGTTTTTGATCGCTTTGGCAAGATCTTGTTTATTTAGCTTTCAGAATATGCCAGAATCCTAGTTTGCGTCGCTTTTTGGCTGTTCTTGCTCGTTCCAAAAGCCAAATAAACCAGAACTGGCAAAACTATCAAAAAACTTTCAGAATTTGACAATATTAGGGAAAAGCTTAGTCTGACTTGCACCTACATTTTAGATGTGGCACTTTGCTTCACAGGATTCCCCAAACGAATAAAGAAATATATTCGGAGATATTAGACATATACTGGAACTACTTTTTGGCCAAAACCAACCGTAGACAGACATGGACACAACTTCTTCTCTGTATTAGTAGCCCAATTTTTTTTTTCTGTATAGATTCAACTTAACAAATTGCTGTTCTCAGGCCTATATCAACGCTTGATTTATGAGCGAAAAAAAGGGGGTTCAAATATGAGCATCCAAAATAAAAACAAAGTGTAGGTTCATGATTTATATGCTCTATTACTGACTTTCTGTATGAGTAAATTAAGGTGTCTTAAAGAAGTCGTCATTTTATAAGAAAAGACAAAAAATGGTTAATTTCGTCTCGCCCAATTTAGCCTGATTTTGTATTTGTTGCAAATAAATTTTTTCGGTTCCAATCGTACTAAAATCAAAAATTTTGCAATTTGTTTGAGGCAACCCCTAAAATTAATTTAGGTTGACTAAATTAGATTGATCGAGGACACAGTGATGACTTTATTTAGTTTGATGACTGTGTAACTTAAGGCGAGTACTTTGTAAAACGGGCAGAAGCTTATTGCTGGATAATTTTTATTGCCTCATTTTATAGGCATTGCGAAATCGAAGCTTTTAATAGAAGCGACGGTCGACTGCAGGGCAAAATTGATGGACTGTTTATTGGACTGACAAAGCATCGGAGACAAGGTACATGGGACAAAATTGTCAGCGTAAGTATCGGCTCTCTGATTTTAGAACTTCTGATGTAACATGAATGCTATAAATACTTTATTTTTATTATAGATGTGCACTTGGAGAGTAGTAGAAACCATAACAATGTTTCTTCTGGTTTTGGCTGTCCCAAGATCGAAATCAGATTTTTTTTGGCCCTGTTTTTTTTATTTTTTTAACGCTAATATTACGCTGGTATTGTGATATATAAGAGTCCTCACAACATTGAGCGGAGATATAGTAAACTAGGTGTAACGTTATTATGTAGGCCAACCCTTCATACCCTGGTCTAAGGTTAGACCCCTGGTCTGAGTTTTACCTTCTTAAAATAGATTTTCAGACAAACCGTACCCCTGAAAGAGGCTAAATCTAAGACATACTCTTATAATCCTTCATACGAAGAAGAGTAAACTAGGCATATCATATTAACAATTATCTATTCGAAACTGATAGACTTGTTTACTTAATTCAATTTTTTTTAATCCCCCGTATTCATTTCTTTTACGACTTCTTAGAATTCCGGGGAACCCCCAACCTTGCTAATGAGTTTACAAAACATCTCCCAGATTATATACCCCATTCTATTATAAGAAAAAAGTGTCAGTAGTATCACGGGGAACCTATGTTGTTATAAATTTGTTAAACTTTATTTTTCAAAAAAATTATTCAGTCGACAAATTTGACATCAATTCATTCAAAATTTTTACATACACTTTTAAAGCGATTACTCAACATTATACAGCACCTTCATTGAACTTTTGATGATATAATAATTTAGCACAAATACATTGTAAATATATTTAGATTAGCTTCAAAACTGTATTCACGGGCTCTTAATAAAACAAACAGCAGTAAATAAAATTAACAATACATTAGTGGAATCATAGGTTCCATTTCTATAGAGGCCATAGAAAGCACTGAACCGTATCAAGACCAGGGCCAAAGAACTACTTTAAGAAATTTGTGACCTCGATCAAGGCCAGGCGCTCGTGGATGTCGCTGTCTTGACTGGTGTAATGAATGTGGCCTTTACCTGAGGATGGCTGGGGTCAATTTTCTTGACTATGAAGCACCTAAGGTAAATTGAGGTTTACTGAACTCTGAAAAAATCCGGACACGGCGATTGTCCTTTCATAATGCTATTACGAAACAGATTGCGTAATAATTGAAAATAAAAAGTTTGATGAAAAGAAGTCAATTTTTATAGATTTGACAACGTCTATAGCAGGTACACTATTGGAGTTACTGCAAAAAGTCATATACATTTTAGACAATGACACAACATCCCTTAGTCATCAATTGACCCAACCGTGAAGGACCCCTCACCCCCAAAGTTTTACCCCTCCCCCATTATTTAATACTATTTTTAAAACTTTTTTTATAACTTTTTTTGATAAAACATAAAGTCACGAAGAAAGGAAGAAAACGAGGACAATTAACAGCCAGTGAAAAAGTTTTTCACTGCCTATTAATTGTCCTCGTTTTCTTCCTTTCTTCGCGATTTTGTTTTTTACCATGATTAGCCAGTGTAGTCCCAGAAACTATTCACTTTTTTTTAACTTCAATCTTTTATTTTGATACTTTTTTAACATGAAAATATTTTCTAAGACATTATTCTATCATTTGCCTCATAGGGCTGGAATATTATCCCTGAGAATACATTTCAGTTTATTAATTTTGACTTCATGCATACCCCAGTACTGTGCAACACTTTTCAAAAGACATTATTTGATCATTTCTGTCATAGGCTATCGCATTATCACTTAGAACATACATAACTTTACTAATTTCCACTTCTGGCATACCCCCATTCTATGCAATACTTTTCAAAAGACATTATTCTATAATTTCCCTCATAGGGTTGTCATATTATCACTTAAATAGATACTTTATTAATTTTGACTTTATGCATACCGCAATACTAAGCAATACTACTACTACTACTAACAACTCATCGCAGCACCAAGCCGCCTGAGGCCAACACAGCTACGCACGCTCCTCCTCCACCCCAATCTATTCAAAGCCTCCCTTTTTACACCCGCCCACGAAGTTCCCATTTCCTTTAAATCTTTCTTTATGACGTCCTCCCAACCCAGACGGGGACGACCTACTTTCCGTTTAGCCCTAGATGGTTGGCCGAAAAGAACAATTTTCGGCAATCTGTCATCCTTCATCCGAACAACATGCCCTAACCACCTCAACCTTTCTTTCATTATACTGATTCAAAAGACATTATTCTATCATTTCCGTAATAGGGCTGTCATAACACCTTTTAAATAGATATTACTTTATTAGTTTTGACTTTATGCATACCCCCATTCTAAGCAATACTTTTTCAAAAGACATTATTCTATCATTTCCCTTATAGAGTTGTTACATCATCATTTAAATACATACTACTTTATTCATTTCGACCTTATGTATACCTCAATACTAAGTAATACTTTTCAAACGACATTATTCTTTCATTTTACTCACGAGACTCTCAAATCATCACTTACAATTGATATTACTTTATTCATTTTGACCCTACGTATACCCCAGTACTAAGCAATACTCTTCAAAAAACATTATTCTATCATTTGCTTCATATGACTGTAATATCATCACTTAGAATAGCTATTTCTTTATTAATTTGGACCTTATGCATACCTTAATACTAAGCAGCCTAAGTAAAGAACGATGTGGGCACAATGATTTTTTTTCTTCAGCCGGGCGCTTCGTAACGAAGGAGTTCCCGTAGAAACTTTGAAAAGGGCTCATTCGACTGGAAATCGGAGTGGCTAGTGCCCTTTTTAATAGTCAAAAGAGAATGGAGGACAACTAGACCCCCACACCCAAAATTCCCCTAAACACATACAATCAAAATTTTTGAGATAGCGTTTTTTTCAGCGTAGTTGATTTCCAGATAGAAAGTATGTTTTTGACGAGGACATTCCCCCACAACCCTCGGGGGAAGGGTTTTAAGTTATGCCCTGAGGGTATATAAGAACGATGTTGGCACAATGTACTATGTATTATTTTTTTCCTTTAGAGAAGGGTACTTCATATGGAAGGGGTCGTCGTAGAAACTTCAAAAGGGGCTCATTAAATTTGAAATTGAGTGTTCTAGTGTTCTTTTCACTAGTCGAAAGTGATTGGAGTGCAACTAGCCCCTCCCCCACCACACCCATCATTCCCCCAAACACAACCAATTAAAATTTTAAGATAATCATTTTGTTCAGCGTAGTTGATATTCAGATAGAAAATATGTTTTTGCGGAGGACGCTCCCCCACAACCCTCAGGGCAAGGGTTTTAAGTTATACCCTGGGGCATATAATGTTTTTATAGGAGGCGTTCTCGTAGAAACTTCAAAAAAGGCTTACTCGATTGGAAATTCGAAAGGCTAGTGCCCTTTTTAATAGTTGAAAGTGATTAGAGGGCAACTGGCCCTCAACTGGCCATCACTCCCCCAAACACATCCAATCCAAATTCTAAGATAACCAATTTGTCCAGCATAGTTGATTTGCTGATAAATAATAAGTTTTTGAAGAGGTCACTTCCCACAACCCTCAGGGCAAGGGTTTTAGGTTATGCCCTGGGGGCATATAAGGTTTTTATAGAATGTGTTGTCATAGAAACCTCAAAAAAGTCTCATTTTATTGGAAATTCAAAGGGCTAGTGTTCTTCTTAATAGTCGAAACTGATTGGAGGGCTACTATCCTCCCCAGGCCCATCATTTCCCCAAACAAATCCAATCAAAATTTTGAGATAGTCATTTTGTTCAGCGTTGTTGATTTCCAAATAGAAAACATATTTTTGAGGAGGACACTCTCCCACAACCCTTTATAATTATAAGTTATGATTATAAGTTATGCCCATGGGACATATAAGGTTTTTATTTAAATCTTTGTCGTATAATCTTGATAAGGGGCTTATTTGATTTGAAATTCAAAGGAATAGTACCCTTTTTAATAGTCGAAAGGGATTTGAAAGTGATTTGACTCTCACGCCCACTTTTTACCCAAACACATCCAATCAAAATTTTTAGCAAGCTATTTTATTCAACGTAGTTGAAACTTTTGGAAATTATGTCTTTAAGATGACAACCCCTTCCCCCCATAGCCCTCAAGGCAATGGTTGTAAGTTATGCCCTGGGGCATATAATTTGAGTGGCTTGTACCATTTTTAATAGTCAAAAGTGATTGGAAGGATACTAACACGCCTCTCACGCCCACCATTTCCCCAAACACATCCAATAAAAAATTTTTAAGATAGCCATGTTGTTTAGCGTAGGTGAAAGTTATGGTTATTTGATCTTAGAGGATGACAACTACCTCAACTGACCTTAGGGCAAGGGTTCCAATTTATGATTTTGGGGCATGTAAGGTTCTTATAGAAAGCGTTTTCGAATCCAAAAGGGCTCATTCGATTGGTAATCGAAAGGCCTAGTGCCTTTTTTAATAGTTGAAAGTGATTGGAAGGCTTGACATTTTTATAGTAAAGATCGAAGTGGGTATAATGAATTATTTGTTGTTGTTGTTGCTGGTGTTTAGACCAGAGCACTTCGTATCGAAGGAGTTGTCATAGAAACTTCGAAAAGGACTCATTCTATTGAAAATAGAAAGGGCTGATGCCCTTTTTAATAGTCGAAAGTTTTTCAGGGCACCTAATCCCCCTTCCACTCTCACCCCCCCCCCCCCCCCCAAGACCATCTTCCATCGCCAAACCTTGCATTTGTGCTCTTAAGATTTAACCAAATTAGAATAGCGTAAGTGTATCCAAGCTATCAAAGAAAGTAAAAAGATTTTTTTGCGAATGGTATCAAGTTTTCCATTTCAGGTCGACTAGAGGAGGTATGAAACTAAATTAAACAGCACTACTTGTGTCAAGATTTATAAAAGGGTATATGCTGTTAAAAAATTTCTGAAAATTTTTCTCCACCATGCAAATAGCAGGCCAAACTATAAAGTCTAAAGAAACGAAAAGATTTAAAGTATTATTTTCTTTTTTCTGAAGACTTTGTCAACGAACAGAAATTGATTTAAAAAACTTTTTCCTCAAAATAAGTTTTTCAAAGGAAAGTAAAGAACTCCATTAAACTAAAAATATACAAAAATAAAATCAAATAATCTACCGAGGGGAAACTACCATAAATCAGTGTCGGTAAATAAATGAAACCCAAAACGAACACAAATTACAATATTTAACCGAATCAAACTCAAAATGAGCATAAATTAACATAAGTTGGGCGCAAAACCCCTCTACCTTCCCAAGGCCAGAACAAAATTTGTACTTAACTGAAAAAATACGAATGAATGCACATTGTCAATTTAATATGCGTATACTGTTATTTGGTAATCAAAATGTTAATATTATTTGATTTATTAAAGTTATAATAATAAAACCATTTATGTTTTTTCAGTAAAGTGCAAATTTTGTTCTGGCCTTGGGAAGGCATAGGGGTATTGCACCCAACTTATGTTAATTTCTGCTCGTTTTGAGTTTCACTCGGTTAATACTTGTAATTTCTGTTCGTTTTGGGTTTTATTTATTTATTTATACTGATTTGTGGTAGTTTCATGCTTGGTAGATTATTTGACTTTATTTTTGCTCTTTTTTTGTTTAATGGAGTTCTTTACTTTTCTTTGAAAAACCTATTTTGTGGATAAAGTTTTTTAACCTAATACTATTCAAAAGACATTATTCTATCATTTTCCTTACAGGGCTGTCATATAAACACTTACAATAGATATTGCTTAATTAATTTCGACTTTTTGCATACTTCAATACTAAGCAATACTTTTCAAAAGGCATTATTCGTTCCTCTCCCTCCCTCATAGGGTTTTCAAATCATCCCTAAAAATTGATATTACTTTATTAATTTCGACTATATGCATTCCCAAATACTAAGCAGTACTTTTAAAAAAACATTATTCTATCACCTCTCTCATAGGCCTGTCATATCATCACTTAGAATATATATTACTTTATATATTTTGACGTTATGCATACCCCAATACTAAAAGTATGAAAAGTATTAAAGGCCTAATAATGTTTTTTGAAAAGTATTGATTAGTTATAGGGTATGAATAAAGTCAAAATCAATTTAGTAATATGTAAATCTAAGTCTGATATGACAGCCCTATGAGGGAAATGATAGAATAATGTCTTTTGTATTGCTTTGTATTGGGGTATGCATAAAGTCAAAATTAATAAAGTAGTACCTATTCTAATTGATGATATGACAGTCTTGTGAGGGAAATGATAGAATAATGTCTTTTTAAAAGTATTGTTTAGTATTGGGGTATGCCTAAAGTCAATATTAATAGGGTAATATGTATTCTAAGTGATGATATCACAGCCCTATGATGGAAACTATAGAATTATTGATTTTTGAAACGTATTTCTGAGTATTATGGTATGCATAAAGTCAAAATTAATAAATTAATATCTATTCGAAGGGATGATGTGAAAATCCTAAAAGGGAAATGATGGATTAATGTCTTTTAGAAAGTAGTGCTTTGTATTTAGGCATGCATAAAGTCGAAATTAATAAAGTAATATCTATTCCAAGTGATGATATAACAGCCGTATGAGGGAAATAATAAATTAATGTTTTAAAAAGTATTGCTTTAGTATCGGGATATGCATAAAGTTGAAATTAATGAAGTAATATCAATTCCAAGTGATGATATGACAGACGTATGAGGGAAATAATAAATTAATGTTTTGAAAAGTATTGCTTTAGTATCGGGATATGCATAAAGTTGAAATTAATGAAGTAATATCAATTGTAAGTGATGATATGACAGACGTATGAGGGAAATAATAGAATAATTTCTTTTGAAAAGTGGTACTTAGTATTGATGTGTGTATAAGGTCAAAATTAATAAAGTAAATATATATATTGTGATGATCTGACAGCCCTATGAGGGAAATAATAGAATAATGTCTTTTGAAAAGTATTGCTTAGTATTGTGTAGTAAAGTAATTTTTAGGTATTAAGGTGAGATTATGGTTGTTTCCTTTAATAATCTAATTTATCTGTGTGATTTACTTGATTTAACTTTTATCTTTGGGGGATAAAAATGCCTTGGATAATTTTTGCATAACAATCTTTAGTACCACAGATTTCACTTAAACACACAATTTTACATTTTTTTCAACTAAATGAATGCCATTTAGGCTATAAGCTATTTTCTTATACATTTGAAATATTGAACTTTCTGATTTAACCTCGCTTATCAAACAATAAATTGGTAATAAATTCTCACTTAATACTGGATTCTGTTGACACTGATAAAGGACAAAGCAAACATATGGCAATGCATCAGATTTTTTTTTATATTGGCATAATTCATGAACTAAAAAAATAGTCTGAAGTGCATCCAACTATGGTTGATATTGACCAAAATTAACCAAAATGGGCTGTAAAAAAAATAGGTCTGTGATCTAAAGAAAATAATTTTGATATTAGTATACAAATAAAGCATTAACGGTTGTACGAATCACACACTACTATATACAAATATTTTTTTTTAATTAAGAGGCTAATTATTTTTTCACTTGTTTTCTAAACACAAATTTCCGCTTAAATAAAAATATTCTGTTTCTGGCTGGTGTTTAATTACATTTATATTCTTTACACATTAAAATTAGCATTAATTATTAAAAAGACTTAAATATTCACCCGAAGTCACCAACTTAGATACAACAATGATCAAAAAAAGCATTTGATTAAAATTTTTAAAGTTACTTTAACACACTATATAGAAATATAACAACAGGCGAAGCAATTTTTTTCATGTAAATTTCGCACGAAGCAAAACTAAAATTTGCTATAACACTTTTTTTCAAAAAGCAAATCACTCAAAATACCAATTTAATTACAATCAATATCATCATTACTGAAATAGCAAAGAATTCACTCCGTTATTTATCATAAATTTCCCTTTTTTCCACATTTAGGGACTGGTAGTCTCAACCGAGCTGTCAGTGGTTGCAGACAAAAGTTTGTTTTAATTAAGTTATTTTAAGCTGTTACAGCTTATTACGGCCGAAGTTAGGGTCGTAAAAGGAGAATCGTTTCACCAGATGAATACCATCAGACCAATGAATGGTTACTGACAATTTGCCATTAGATTAGATGCTTCAACCTTGTATAAACTTCAGAACCAAATAAACGTACTTGTGAAGAGAATTAGAGAAAACGTTTGATCCACCTCCTTCACAATCCCCCAGGTAATATAAAAAGAATCCAAAATATCTTTATTTCAAGCTTAAGCGACTCTTTTGTTCAATGTACTGAACAGCCAGATAAATGGTATTTTGGAAGATATAAAGAGAATATTAATTACGTTACAAAAAAAAAAAAACGGAGCCAAACAATATATTGTCAAGAAAGAAAAGAAGTTTAATCGGGATCACAGGGGAGATCTCAGTCTATATATTCGGTACGGTATCTGAGGCCACGTGGAAGGAATCTGAAAAACGAATAGGAAAAGTCCAGGTAACAAATCAAAATATTTTAAACTTTGTAGACAAATAAAGAACGATTTTAAAACATCACTAAACAAGGATATCAAAGATTGAAGGAAAAGTTAATAAGACTATCAATGCGCTTTCAATTTTTAAACAGGAGATCACCAATGCAGCATTAATAACTCCAAAAGGGATAATAAGTAATCATAGTGAAATTACAGAAGAAGTAAATCTTCAGATGGCTTGACAATTATCATTTAGTTTTATCTTGGAAATATTCCATTACTTTAATCAATTGGAATTAGAGTTTCTAACCATTTTGAAGAGAACATCGACACAACTTGTTCTAGCGAACTCAACCTTTCTTTCTTTATAGCCCTAGAGAGCGGTATTGAACCACATTTTTCGTACAGCCTGTTGTTTGAAATACGGTCAGTCAGCCGGGTACCCAGAACAATCCTTAAGCAATTTCTCTGGCAAACATGTAGCAAATCTTCATCCGTTTTTTCGGAGCGTCCATGCTTCAGAGCAATATTTAACCACTCTCATCCCTATAGCTTCTAATATACTAATCTTGGTTTGCAGACTTATCTTCCTATTCTTCCAAACTTTTTTAACTGTGAAAAATACCATGTGCCTTGGCTATTCTACTTTAAACATCTTCACTGCTCCCACCATCTTTACTAATAATGGTACCAAGGTAAGTGAAGCTGCCCACCTGATCAATCTGGTCATTAACGTACATCACCTTTTTCATTTTCACTTATTCCTAGCCTTAGTGACTTAGTCTTCTTAACAATAGTTTGAAACTTATTCGATCACCTTGAAGTGTACAAGTCCTTTGTCCTTTCTATTAAACATAAAGTTTTTTCACTTATATTCGTAGCTGCAGTTCTAGCTTTTTTCCCTAAGACACCTTAAGCAACTTCACAAAATATTTTTCTAAAATTATTCCAACCGTCTTCCACATTATCAAACTTTAAACTCTCATGATTAGTACTCAACTGCTCCTGGAAAGTTTATCTTAAATTCTCATCTTGGGGTCTACCAACATAATAATTTCCCGGGAGGTTGTTACCTTTCCGACATTTAAGTTTTAAATTAACCCTTGACACTACTAGATGTTGATGTTTACTTTTAACATCAATAACAGCACTCCTATATGCCCTAGTATGTTGTATTGATCCTGCCAGTCTTCGGTTTACTATAACATAGTCAATTATATTTACTGTCTTATCATCACGTGAATACCATGTTAACTTATGAGCCATCCTATGACCAAACACCGTATTGGTTATATCTAGATTATTACACCTACAAAATTGCGGAAGTCTGTATCCATTACTGTTTTTTTTTCCTACACCAAAATTACCTAGCCTAAGATACCATCTATTTCTATTTTTACGGACCTCGGCGTTAATATCTCCCAGTAATAACATCATGTTTCTACCTGGGACTCTGTCTATTTAAATGTAAGTAAAACTCATCTGCGTCACTAATATCTCCGTCAGTTGGTTCTACAGGGGCATATACTACTATAAAGTGGAATTAAGGAAACACATCCCATAGGACTTGCAAATAATTCTAGTTACACAGGTTGTGAATTGGTCCCTAAAGTTACTAAAATCATATTGGTCTCCAAACAATTTCAAATTTTCTAATAATCTCCATATGCCCCTATTTTCACTGATTCAGCTAGTCAACACAGCTCCACGATAGTAGATGTGAAGCTTATTGGCCAATTATGCCGATATCTAATGAAAATCCAGTGCATTTTTGCTATTTGGGGGCATAAACTTTGTTTGTTGATTTGCGTAATTCATTGCTGGAAATCAGGCTAAAAATCTCCAAATACGGAGGACAAATTACTGATTGAAATGGGAAAACCTTGAAAACTTGTGGTCAAATATATATACATACGTAAATGGCAAAGTTAAATCGAATGGAAATAATTTAGCCACCTCTCCATCCACACTAACTTGAGATCTATTAACCCCTTTTGCTGTGAAGGCGATACGCAGATAAATATTAGGATACTATCTAAAGGAAGAACATCTAAGTAAATTGTGTGGTATGTATCTGAATGTATTTTACATTTTAAAAAGATAAATTTTGTGCCTGTACCGGGACTAGCTGTAGAAAAGCTATGAGCTGAAGGAGACCATGTGAGGCTTGTTTACCCTAAAATTATTTCATATGCATGACAGATTATTAATTGGTCCCCATCATTTTCTGAAAATAATCTGTGTCCTTCGTCCAGTTCGTGGTAACGAAACGTAAGTAAGGAGTGACCCGGCTCAATAGTAACCAAAACTATAAGCAGCGTAATTTCGATACCAATAGATACATCAAAAGAATCAGATTTTAATGCTGATTTCTAATATATAAGGTACATCATAGTACTAATAAGTACTAATAGACACACCAAAAGAATCAAACTCTTCTGCTGATTTTAAATGTATACATTTCATCAAGTTTAGTCTTACCCATCAAAAGTTACGTGCCTGAGAAAATTTGCTTGATTTCCGAAAAAGGGGGAATCACTAACTAAAGGTTATAGCCCCTTAATGAAACTCCGTCAGATTCAGAGTAACAGAGAGCCCTACTGTAGAGGTTTTAAGCTCCTATCTGCAAAAATGTTGAATTTTGTATTGTTTGCCAGAAGAAAGATCACGGATGCCTGTTTATTTGTTGGTGTTTGCTTTTTTCACCAGAGGTGATCGTATCGACCCAATGGTCCTAGAATATCGTGAGAGGGCTCATTAAAATGGAAAATAAAAGTTCTAGTGCCCGTTTTAGGTTACGAAAAACGGAGGTCAACTAGGCCCCCTCCCACGGTAATTTTTTTCTAAAGTGACCCCATCAAAATTTAGAGATATCCATTTTGTTCAGCATTGTGGAAAATATAATAAATATGTCTTTTAGGATGAATCAATCCTTCAAAGCCCCCGGGGGGAGGGCTGAAAGTTAGGAACTTTACACAATGTTTATATATAACATTGATTACTGAGAAGTATACAGACGTTTTCCGGGAGATTTTTTCTGGTATTGGGGGGGGGGTTACGTGGGAGGATCTTTCCATGGAGGAAAGGATATTGCTATGAAAGGGGGCTGGATTTCCCATTCTTATTTAAAAACGATCGGAAATTAAATAAAAAAAGTTTTTCAACTGAAATTAAGGAGCAAGATCAAAGCTTAAAGCGAACAGAAACTCTTGTGTATATGATTGGGTTCGCCCTTTAGTCAATACCTCTCTCTTTAAGTCAACGATTTTTTAGTATTTTCGTGAGCTATCTATTCTAATTAACGGCCTTTGTGATAAAGGGGTGATTTTAAAAAAAAATTGGAACAAAATTTGAACTTTAGCGTAAAGAGCAAGGTATTGACTAGGGGTTGAACCCTCTAATAAACGCATTGAAAGTATATGAATATAGTTAATTCCTTCGTTACATAAGTTAATAAGTTATAGTTCGTTACATAAGTTAATTCCTAAATTACGTGTATTTATTACTAATAAAAACGTTCGTAAATAAAACTTAACAACTTTCGAGAAAGCCATTTAACCAAATAAAAATAATATGGAATTGTTTTTTAATTATTCATGTACTGTGAGCCAAAATCAAAACGCATTAATTCAAAAACGTTCAAAATAAATAAAAATGAAGTTTTTCTTACTGAAAGTAAAGAGCAACATTAATACTTAAACCGAACAGAAAGTATTCCGTATACGAAAGGGGCTGTCCCCTCCTCACCACCTCGGTATTTACGCTAAAGTTAGACTCGTTCTCAAAATGTTATTTTTTCAAACAGTAAAAGCTTTAGCATAAATGCCGAGGCGCTGAGGAGGGGATATCCCCTTTCACATACGGAATAATTTCTGTTTGTTTTAAGTGTTAATGTTCCTCCTTACTTTCAGTTAAAAAAAGCTTGTTTTTTATATTAAATTTTGTAGAGGGATTGAACATTTACAGACATTTGTATATTCTAAAGCCTATTGAGATGGAAATTAAAACGGCTTTCAATGAAATTACTCACCCCCCCCCCCCAATTGCTTGTTTTCACAAAACTAATGGCAAGCTTTGAATGGAGGAGAGACGAAGGGCACAGATTATTTTCAGAAAATGATAGCGACCCATTAGCAATCTAAGAAATTATTCCGTACACGAAAGGGGCTGTCCCCTCCTCAACGCCTTGCTCTGTACGCTAAAGTTAGACTCTAGTAGAAAGGACCCTAGTACTCCCGTACGAACCACGTGGTTTATGGTTTTGTCACTGAGAATGAAAAAACAGAATTTTTCTCACTTGAAAAACTAGGAATTTTCTCACTTTTATGGTTGTTTCTTGGACGAAAGTTATGTGTGTTGGTCAATTTATTTGTTGTTTTTCATGGATGTCAACGGTAATTCATGTCTGTTTTATGGTTTTTGTCAGTGAGAATGGAAAACAGTATTTTTTCTCACTTTGATGGATGTTTTCTGGATTATTGAATCTAACGGGGACAGAGTCAATGACCTAAATTTCCAAAGGTCGATTTATTTATGTCTTTGATGTATTTCCAAGAGAATTGTTTCCGGGGCAAAGTTTATTAATATCTTTGGAGTTCAACCAGTAGAATTGTTTCGGGGGCGACGTTTTTTAATCTCTGACAGATGATGTCATGGTTGATTGATTTGTCAAGAAAGGGGAATTAATTTGTTGTTTCTAAGGGGAATTATTGAAACACGAAAGGGTTTCTTAGTAATTTCAAATGTGACAGCGCAGGGATCCAAAAAACAAACGGAACACTCAGAAACTACAAATAGGTGTTTTTTTGGTGAAACCATTATAGTCCTCTTGTGAAATTAGTTTATTAAAATTGTAAGAAACATTTTGGGATACGAATTTAGAACATGTCTGAGAGACGTATTTCATGCTGAAGCTCTGTGATCATTATATATCACTAGTGTCAATTGAGCAGTGTCGTGAGTCCCTTTATCCCAACCCCAAAGGGTTCCGATTCCCAACCCCGAAAGAAAACCCCCGGTCCTCAAAGGTCTCCCGGCACCCCAAAGGGCCCCCTGAGCCACCATTTCTTAATACTTTTTTAAGGCTTTATTATATCTTTTCAGAAAAAGTTATTTTCTTAATGTCCATCCTAAACCCATTTTACAAGTTGAAATGGGCGAAACTTTTCACCCACAACTTTACTTTACAGCCTTTTGAATGCTCCAACACCAAGCAATACTTTTCAAAGGGCATTTCTAAACAATTTATTTTCTTAATGTCCTTCCTAAATCCATTTTACAAGTTGAAGTTCCCATCCTTTTCACCCACAACTTTACAGCTTTTTGAATGCCCCAACACCAGGCAATACTTTTCAAAAGGCATTTAAGAACAAGTTCTTTTCTTAATGTCCATCCCTAACCAATTTTACAACTTGAAGTACCCATCCTTTTCACGTACAACTTTACTTTACAACTTTTTGAATGCGCCAACACCAAGCAATACTTTTCAATAGCATTTCAGAACAAGTTCTTTTCTTAATGTCCGTCCTATACCCATTTTACAAATTGAAGTACCCATCCTTTACACCCACAACTTTACTTTACAGCTTTTTGAATGTTCCAACACCAAGCATTACTTTTCAAAGGCATTTCAGAACAAGTTCTTTTCTTAGTGACCGTCCTAAACCCATTTTACAAATTGAAATACCCATCCTTTTCACCCACAACTTTACTATACTTCTTTTTTGAATGCTCCAACACCAAGCAATACTTTTCAAAGGCATTTCAGAACAAGTTCTTTTCTTAATATACCTCCTAAACCCATTTTACAACTTGAATTACTCATTTTTTTCACCCACAACTTTACTTTACAGCTTTTTGAATGCTCCAACACCAAGCAATACTTTTCAAAAGGCATTTCACAACAAGTTCTTTTCTTAATGTCCTTCCTAAACCCATTTTACAAGTTGAAGCATCCATCCTTTTCACCTACAACTTTACTTTACAGCTTTTGAATGCCCCAACATCAAGCAATACTTTTCAAAAGGCATTTGAGAACAAGTTCTTTTCTTAATGTCCTTCCTAAACCCATTTTACAAATTGAAGTACCTATCCTTTTCACCCACAACTTTACTATACTGCCTTTTTGAATGCTCCAACACCAAGCAATACTTTTCAAATGGCATTTCAGAACAAGTTATTTTCTTAATGTCCGTCCTAAACCCATTTTACAAGTTGAAGTACCCATCCTTTTCACCCGAAACTTTACTTTACAGCTTTTCGAATGCACAACACCAAGCAATACTTTTCAAAAGGCATTTCAGAACAAGTTCCTTTCTTAGTGATCGTCCTAAACCCATTTTACAAATTGAAGTACCAATCCTTTTCACCCACAACTTAGTTATAGGTAAGAGTTTGAAGTTTTACCTTAGAGACTTAGCTTAGAGTTTTAGTTTGATTTAGTTTTTGTTAAAAGTTTAGAGTTTTTTAGCTTAGAGTCTTAGCTTAGAGTTTTTGTTAGAGTTCTAGTTTAGTTTAGTTTTAGTTAAGAGTTTAGAGTTTTTAGCTTAGAGTCTTAGCTTAGAGTTTTATTTAGAGTTCTAGTTTAGTTTAATTACACTTAAGAATTTAGAGTTTTAGATTAGAGTAATAGCTTAGAATTTTACTTAAAGTTATAGTTTGGTTAAGTTTTAGTTAAGAGTTTCGAGTTTTAGCTTAGAGTCTTAGCTTAGAGTTCTTGTTTAGTTTAGTTACGGTTAAGAATTTAGAGTTTTAGTTTAGAGTCATACCTTAGAGTTTTACTTAAAGTTTTAGTTTGGCTAAGTTTTAGTTAAGAGTTTCGAGTTTTTGCTTAGAGTCTTAGCTTAGAGTTTTTTTTAATAGAGTTCTAGTTTAGTTTAATTTTAGTTAAGAGTTTGATGTTTTACCTTTGAGTTTCAGTTAGAGTTCTAGTTTAGTTTAGTTAAGAGTTTGGTGTTTTACCTTAGAGTCTTAGCTTAGACTTTTAGTTAGAGTGCTAGTTTAGTTTAGTTTTAGTTTAGAGTTTTAGCTTAGAGTCTTAGCTTAGAGTTTTTGTTAGACTTGAAGTTTAGTTTAGTAATAGTTAAGAGTTTAGAGTTTTAGCTTTGAGTCTAAGCTTAGAGTTTTTGTTAGAGCTCTAGTTTAGTTTAGATATAGTTAAGAGTTTGGAGTTTTAGCTTAGAGTCTTAGCTTAGAGTTTTAGTTTAGGTTAGTTTTAGTTAAAAGTTTCGAGTTTTTTAGCTTAGAGTCTTAGCTTAGAGTTTTTGTTAGAGTTCTAGTTTAGTTTTAATTAAGAGTTGGGGTTTTAGCTTATAGTCTTAGCATAGAGTTTTTGTTGAAGTTCTAGTTTAGTTTAGTAATAGTTAAGAGTTTAGAGTTTTAGCTTAGAGTCTTAGCTTTGAGTTTTTATTAAAGTTGAATTTTAGTTTAGTAATAGTTAAGAGTTTAGAGTTTTAGCTTAGAGTCTTAGCTTAGAGTTTTTGTTAAAGTTGAAGTTTAGTTTAGTAGTAGTTAAGAGCTTAGAGTTTTAGTTTAGTTTTAGTTAAGAGTTTAGAGTTTTTAGCTTAGAGTCTTAGCTTAGAGTTTTTGTTAGAGTTCTAGTTTAGTTTTAGTTAAGATTTTAGAGTTTTTAGCTTAAATTCTTAGCTCATGGATTGTGTGGTAGTTAATGTCTTGTTTAGTTTTAGTTAGTAGTAAGGAGTTGTCAATTATAGTCTCTGCTTAGAGTTCTAGATAGAGTACTAATTTACTTGAGACATTGTTAAGAATTTAGAGTTTTTATAAATGAGTCATAGCTTAGAGTTTTACTTAAAGTTGTAGTTTAGATAAGTTTTAAATAAGAGTTTCGAGTTTTAGCTTAGAGTCTTACCTTAGAGTTTTAGTTAGAGTTGTAGTTTAGTTTAGTTATAGTTAAGAATTTAGAGTTTTAGCTTAGAGTCATAGCTTTGAGTTTTAGTTAGAGTTATAGTTTAGTAAAGTTATAGTTAAGAGTTTAGAGTTTTACCTTAGATTCATAGCTTAGTGTTTTAGTTAGAGTTCTAGTTCAGTTTAGTTTTAGTTAAGAGTTTAGAGTTTTAGCTTAGAGTCTTAGCATATAGTTTTTGTTTGAGTTCTAGTTTAGTTTAGTTATAGTTAAGAGTCTGGAGTTTTTAGCTTAGAGTCTTAGCTTAGAGTTTCTGTTAGAGTTCTAGTTTAGTTTACTTCTAGTTAAGAGTTTAGAGTTTTAGCTTAGAGTCTTAGCTTATAGTTTGTGTTAGAGTTCTAGTTTAGTTTAGTAATAGTTAAGAGTTTAGAGTTTTAGCTTAGAGTCTTACCTTAGAGTTTTAGTTAGAGTTCTAGTTTAGTTTAGTTTTAGTTAAGAATTTAGAGTTTTAGCTTAGAGTCATAGCTTTGAGTTTTAGTTAGAGTTATAGTTTAGTAAAGTTATAGTTAAGAGTTTAAAGTTTTACCTTAGATTCATAGCTTAGTGTTTTAGTTAGAGTTCTAGTTTAGTTTACTTCTAGTTAAGAGTTTAGTTTTAGCTTTGAGTCTTAGCTTATAGTTTGTGTTAGAGTTCTAGTTTAGTTTAGTAATAGTTAAGAGTTTAGAGTTTTACCTTAGAGTCTTAGCTTAGAGTTCTAGTTAGAGTTGAAGTTTAGTTTAGTTACAGTTAAGAATTTAGAGTTTTAGCTTAGAGTCATAGCTTAGAGTTTTACTTAAAGTTGTAGTTTAGTTAAGTTTTAGTTAAGAGTTTCGAGTTTTAGCTTAGAGTCTGAGCTTAGAGTTTTATTTAGAGTTCTAGTTTAGTTATAGTTAAGAATTTAGAGTTTTAGCTTAGAGTCATAGCTTTGAGTTTAAGTTAGAGTTATAGTTTAGTAAAGTTATAGTTAAGAGTTTAGAGTTTTACCTTAGAGTCATAGCTTAGTGTTTTAGTTAGAGTTCTAGTTCAGTTTAGTTTTAGTCAAGCGTTTAGAGTTTTAGCTTAGAGTCTTAGCATATAGTTTGTGTTTGAGTTCTAGTTCAGTTTAGTTATAGTTAAGAGTCTCGAGTTTTTAGCTTAGAGTCTTAGCTTAGAGTTTCTGTTAGAGTTCTAGTTTAGTTTAGTTCTAGTTAAGAGTTTAGTGTTTTAGCTTAGGGTCTTAGCTTATAGTTTGTGTTAGAGTTCTAGTTTAGTTTAGTAATAGTTAAGAGTTTAGAGTTTTAGCTTAGAGTCTTAGCTTAGAGTTTTTGTTATAGTTCTAGTTTAGTTATAGTTAAGAGTTTGGTGTTTTACCTTAGAGTCTTAGGTTAGAGTTTTTTGTTGAAGTTCTTGTTTAGTTTAGAGTTTTAGCTTAGACTTAGAGTTTTAATTAGAGTTATAGTTTAGTTTAGTTTTAGTTAAGAGTTTAGAGTTTTAGCTTAGAGTTTTAGCTAAGAGTTTTTGTTAGAGTTCTAGTTTAGTTTAGTTTTAGTTAAGAGTTTAGAGTTTTAGTTTAGGGTCTTAGCTTAGAGTTTTTGTTAAAGTTGAAGTTTAGCTTAGTTATACTTAGGAGTTTAGAGTTTTAGCTTAGAGTCTTAGCTTAGAGTTTTTGTTAAAGTTTAGTTTTACTTAAGAGTTTAGAGTTTTAGCTTTGAGTCTTAGCTTAGAGTTTTAGTTTAGTTTTAGTTATTTAGTTAAGAGTTTAGAGTTTTAGCTTAGAGTCTTAGCTTAGAGTTTTTGTTAAAGTTGAAGTTTAGTTTTAGTTAAGAGTTTAGTGTTTTTAGCTTAGAGTCTTAGCTTAGAGTTTTTGTTAAGGTTGAAGTTTAGTTTAGTTATAGATAAGAGTTTAGAGTTTTAGCTTAGAGTCTTAGCTTAGAGTTTTTGTTAAAGTTTAGTTTTACTTAAGAGTTTAGAGTTTTAGCTTAGAGTCTTAGCTTAGAGTTTTAGTTAAGAGTTTAGTGTTTTTAGCTTAGAGTCTTAGTTTATAGTTTTTGTTGAAGTTCTAGTTTAGTTTAGTTTTAATTTAGAGTTTTAGCTTAGACTTAGAGTTTTAATTACAGTTGTAGTTTAGTTTAGATTTAGTTAAGAGTTTAGAGTTTTTAGCTTAGAGTCTTAGCTTAGTTTTAATTAGAGTTCTAGCTTAGTTTAGTTTTAGTTAAGAGTTTAGTGTTTTACCATAGAGTCTTAGCTTAGAGTTTTTGTTAGAGTTCTAGTTTAGTTTAATTTTAGTTAATAATTTGTTATTTTACCTTTGAGTTTCAGTTAGAGTTCTAGTTTAGTTTACTTTTAGTTAAGAGTTTAGTGTTTTACCTTAGAGTCTTAGCTTAGAGTTTTTGTTAAAGTTGAAGTTTTGTTTAGTAATAGTTAAGAGTTTAAGAGTTTTAGCTTAGAGTCTTAGCTTAGAGTTTTTGTTAGAGTTCTAGTTTATTTTAGTTTTAGTTAAGAGTTTAGAGTTTTTAGCTTAGAGTCTTAGCTTAGAGTTTTTGTTGAAGTTATAGTTTAGTTTAGTTTTAGTTAATAGTTTAGATTCTTAGCTTAGAGTTTTTGATATAGTTGTAGTTTAGTTTATTTTTAGTTAAGAGTTTAGAGTTTTAGCTTAGAGTCTTAGCTTAGAGTTTTTGTTAGAGTTCTAGTTTATATTAGATATAATTAAGCGTTTGGATTTTTACCTTCGAGACTTAGTTTAGAGTTATAGTTTAGTTTTAGTTAAGAGTTTAGAGTTTTTAGCTTAGAGTCTTAGCTTAGAGTTTTTTTTAGAGTTCTAGTTTAGTATAGTTTTAGTTAAGAGTTTAGAGTTTGATGTTTTACCTTAGAGTCTTAGATTAGACTTTTTGTTAAATTTATAGTTTAGTTTTATCTCAGAGTTTATAGTTTAATCTTAGAATCATAGTTAAGAGTGTTTGTTAGAGTTGTAGTTTATTTTAATTTCATTTAAGAGTTTAGATTTTTTAGCTTAGAGTCTTAGCTTATAGTTATTGTTGAAGCTCTAGTTTAGTTTAGTTTTAGTTAAGAGTTTATAGTTTTAGCTTAGAGTCTTAGCTTAGAGTTTTTGTTAGAGTTTAAGTTTAGTTTTAGTTAAGAGTTTAGAGTTTTAGCTTAGAGTATTAGCTTAGAGTTATAGTTAGAGTTGAAGCATAGATTAGTTATAGTTGAGAATTTAGAGTTTTTTAGCTTAGAGTCGTAGTTTATAGTTTTTGTTAGAGTTCTAGTTTAGTTTAGTTAAGAGTTTATAGTTTTTTCATAGAGTCATAGCTTAGAGTTTTTGTTGAAGTTGAAGTTTAGTTTAGTCATAGTTAAGAATTTAGAGTTTTTAGCTTAGAGTCTTAGCTTAGAGTTTTACTTAGAGTTCTAGTTTAGTTTAGTTTTAGTTAAGAGTTTAGAGTTTTATCTTAGAGTCTTAGCTTAGAGTTTTTTTATAGTTGAAGTTTAGTTAGTTATAGTTAAGAGTTTAGAGTTTTAGCTAAGAGTCTTAGCTTAGTTTTTGTTAAAGTTTAGTTTTACTTAAGAGTTTAGAGTTTTAGCTTAGAGTCTTAGCTTAGAGTTTTAGTTAAGATTTTAGTGTTTTTAGCTTAGAGTATTAGTTTTTGTTGAAGTTCTAGTTTAGTTTAGTTTTAGTTTAGAGTTTTAGCTTAGACTTAGAGTTTTAATTAGAGTTCTAGTTTAGTTTATTTTTAGTTAAGAGTTTAGAGTTTTTAGCTTAGGGTCATAGCTTAGTTTTATTTAGAGTTCTAGTTTAGTTTAGTTTTAGTTAAGAGTTTAGAGTTTAGAGTTTTACCTTAGAGTCTTAGCTTAGAGTTTTTGTCAGAATTCTAGTTTAGTTTAATTTTAGTTAAGAATTTGTTGTTTTACCTTTGAGTTTCAGTTAGAGTTCTAGTTTAGTTTAATTTTAGTTAAGAGTTTAGTGTTTTACCTCAGAGTCTTAGCTTAGAGTTTTTGTTAAAGTTGAAGTTTAGTTTATTAAAAGTTAAGAGTTTAAGAGTTTTAGCTTAGAGTTTTTGTTGAAGTTCTAGTTTAGCTTAGTTTTAGTTAATAGTTTAGAGTTTTAGCTTAGAGTTTTTGTTAGAGTTGAAGTTTAGTTTATTATTAGTTAAGAGTTTAGAGTTTTAGCTTTGAGTCTTAGCTTAGAGTTTTTGTTAGAGTTCTCGTTTAGTTTAGATATAGTTAAGCGT
This sequence comes from Artemia sp. Qi Xiang Cuo, assembly GCF_049724085.1. Classification (NCBI taxonomy): domain Eukaryota; kingdom Metazoa; phylum Arthropoda; class Branchiopoda; order Anostraca; family Artemiidae; genus Artemia; species Artemia sp. Qi Xiang Cuo. Next base: position 30,512,381 of record NC_142794.1, read on the forward strand.
TTGGAGTTTTACCTTCGAGACTTAGATTAGAGTTTTAGTTTAGTTTTAGTTAAGAGTTTAGAGTTTTTAGCTTAGAGTCTTAGCTTAGAGTTTTTGTTGAAGCTCTAGTGTAGTTTATTTTTAGTTAAGAGTTTATAGTTTTAGCTTAGAGTCTTAGCTTAGAGTTTTTGTTATAGTTTTAGTTTAGTTTTAGTTAATAGTTTAGAGTTTTAACTTATTGTCTTATATTATAGTTATAGTTAGCGTTGAAGTATAGTTTAGTTATAGTTAAGAATTTAGAGATTTTTAGCTTAGAGTCGTAGTTTAGAGTTTTTGTTAGAGTTCTAGTTTAGTTTAGTTAAGAGTTTAGAGTTTTATCATAGAGTCATAGCTTAGAGTTTTTTTTAAGTTGAAGTTTAGTTTAGTCATAGTTAAGAATTTAGAGTTTTTAGCTTAGAGTTTTACTTATAGTTCTAGTTTAGTTTAGTTTTAGTTAAGAGTTTAAAGTTTTATCTTAAGAGTCTTAGCTTAGAGTTTTTGTTGAAGTTCTAGTTTAGTTTAGTTAAGAGTTTAGAGTTCAACCTTAGAGTCTTAGCTTAGAGTTTTACTTCGAGTTGAAGTTTAGTTTAGTTATAGTTAAGGGTTTAGAGTTTTAGCTTGGAGTCTTAGCTTAGTTTTAGTTAGAGTTCTAGCTTAGTTTATTTATAGTTAAGAGTTTAGAGTTTTACCTTAAAGTCTTAGCTTAGAGTTTTATTTAGAGTTCTAGTTTAGTTTAGTTTTAGTTAAGAGTTTTGAGTTTTACCTTAAAGTCTTAGATTAGAGTTTTAGTTAGGGTTGAAGTTTCGTTTAGTTTATTTATAGTTAAGAGTTTATAATTTTAGCTTAGAGTTTTAGTTAGAGTTATTGTTTAGTTTAGTTTTAGTTAAGAGTTATAGCTTAGAGGTTTAGCCTAAAATCTTAGCTTAGAGATTTAGTTAGAGTTGAAGTTTAGTCTAAACTAGCATAACCACAAAATTACACAATATTGCATAGAAATACCAAAACCATAGGTTAGGTTAGGTTAGAGGTTAGGTATCTCCACGTTTAAGTTAGGTTAGATTAGGTTAGCTTATCATGAGCGTTCATGATAAGCTAACTTAATCTAACTGGTACAAAGTCGACATGGGGGGGATTTTCCGGCGAGTATGGTTAGGTTAGGCTTGGGGGGATTTTCTGGCGAGTATGGTTAGGTTTGGGTAGACTACATTAAGTTAGGTTTGATTAGATTAGGAAAAGTCAGGTTAGGTAAGTTAGGTTAGGTTAGTTAAGTTAGGTTAGGTTAGCTAGTAAACATCTCTTCATGTTTAAGTTAGGTTAGGTTAGGTAAGGCTAGATTAAGTTAGGTTAGGCTAGGTTAAGTTAGCCTACGTACGCTGCGTACGTAGGCTAACTTAACCTAACTTAACCTAACATAACTTAATCTAGCCTAACCTAACCTACTTTAAACATGGAGAGATGTTTACTAGCTAACCTAACTTAACTAACCTAGCTTACCTAACCTGACTTAACCTAATCTAATCTAACGTAACTTAATCTAGTTTTACCTAGATTAAAACTTTATGCCAGTTAGATTAGGTTAGCTTATTATGAGCGCTCATGATAAGCTAACCTAATCTAACCTAACTTAAACGTGGAGAAACCTAACCTAATCTAACCTATGGTTTTGGTATTTCTATGCAATATTGTCTAATTTTGTGGTTATGCTAGTTTAGACTAAACTTCAACTCTAACTAAAACTAAACTAAACAATAACTCTAACTAAAACTAAGCTAAGACTCTAAGCTAAAACTAAAGGTATAAAACTATAAAACTATAGGTAAGTTAGGTTAGGTTAGTTAAGTTAGGTTAGGTTAGGTTAGCTAGTAAACATCTCTCCATGTTTAAGTTAGGTTAGGTTAGGCTATATTAAGTTATGTTAGGTTAAGTTAGGTTAGCCTGCGTACGCGCGCGTACGTAGGCTAACCTAACCTACCTCAACCTAACCTAACATAACTTAATCTAGCCTAAACTAACCTAACCTAAAAATGGAGAAATGTTTACTAGCTAACTTAACTAACCTAACTTACCTAACCTGACTTAACCTAATCTAATATAACCTAACTTAATCTAGTCTAACCTAACCTAACCATACTCGCCGGAAAATCCCCCCAAGCCCAACCTAACCATACTCGCTGGAAAATCCCCCCATGTCGACTTTGTACCAGTTAGATTAGGTTAGCTTATCATGAGCGCTCATGATAAGCTAACCTAATCTAACCTAACTTAAACGTGGAGAAACCTAACCTCTAACCTAATCTAACCTATGGTTTTGGTATTTCTAAGCAATATTGTGTAATTTTGTGGTTATGCTAGTTTAGACTAAACTTCAACTCTAACTAAATCTGTAAGCTAAGATTCTAGGCTAAATCTCTAAGCTATAACTCTTAACTAAAAGTAAACTAAACAATAACTCTCACTAAAACTCTAAGCTAAGACTCTAAGCTAGAACTATAAACTCTTAACTATAACTAAACTAAACGAAACTTCAACCCTAACTAAAACTCTAATCTAAGACTTTAAGGTAAAACTCAAAACTCTTAACTAAAACTAAACTAAACTGGAACTCTAAATAAAACTCTAAGCTAAGACTTTAATGTAAAACTCTAAACTCTTAACTATAACTAAACTAATCTATAACTCTAACTAAAACTCTAAGCTAAGACTCCAAGCTAAAACTCTAAACCCTTAACTATAACTAAACTAAACTTCAACTCTAAGTAAAACTCTAAGCTAAGACTCTAAGGTAGAACTCTAAACTCTTAACTAAACTAAACCAGAACTTCAACAAAAGCTCTAAGCTAAGACTCTAAGATAAAACTCTAAACTCTTAACTAAAACTAAACTAAACTAGAACTCTAAGTAAAACTCTAAGCTAAGACTCTAAGCTAAAAACTCTAAATTCTTAACTATGACTAAACTAAACTGCAACTTCAACAAAAACTCTAAGCTATGATTCTATGATAAAACTCTAAACTATTAACTAAACTAAATTAGAACTATAACAAAAACTCTAAACTACGACTCTAAGCTAAAAAACTCTAAATTCTTAACTATAACTAAACTAAACTTCAACTCTAACTATAACTCTAAGCTAAGACTCTAAGCTAAAACTCTAAACTCTTTACTAAACTAAACAAAAACTCTAAGCTAATACTCTAAGCTAAAAATATAAACTCTTAACTAAAACTAAACTAAACTAGAGCTTCAACAAAAACTCTAAGCTAAGACTCTAAGCTAAAAACTCTAAACTCTTAACTAAAACTAAACTAAACTAGAACTCTAACAAAAACTCTAAGCTAAGACTCTAAGCTAAAATCCTAAACTATTAACTAAAACTAAACTAGAACTCTAACTAAAACTCTAAGCTAAGACTCTAAGGTAAAACACCAAACTCTTAACTAAAACTAAACTAGAACTCTAACAAAAACTCTAAGCTAAAAACTCTAAACTCTTAACTAAAACTAAACTAAACAAAAACTCTAAGCTAAGTCTCGAAGGTAAAACTCAGAACGCTTAACTATATATAAACTAAACTAGAACTCTAACAAAAACTCTAAGATAAAACTCTAAACTCTTAAATAATATTAAACTAAACTTAAACTCTAACAAAAACTCTAAAATATTAACTAAAACTAAACTAAACTAGACATACAACAAAAAATCTAATCTAAGACTCTAAGCTAAAAACCCTAAACTAAAACTAAACTAAACTAGAACTGTAACAAAAACTCTAAGCTAAGACTCTAAGCTAAAACTCTAAACTCTTAACTATTACTAAACTAAACTAAACTTCAACTTTAACAAAAACTCAAGGCTAAGACTCTAAGGTAAAACACTAAACTCTTAACTTAAAGTAAACTAAACTAGAACTCTAACTGAAACTCAAAGGTAAAACATCAAATTCTTAACTAAAATTAAACTAAACTAGAACTCTAACAAAAACTCTAAGCTAAGACTCTAAGGTAAAACTCTAAACTCTTAACTAAACCTAAACTAAACTAGAACTCTAACAAAAACTCTAAGCTAAGACTCAGCTAAAACTCGAAACTCTTAAATATAACAATTCTCTTGGAAATACATCAAAGACGTAAATAAATCGTCCTTTGGAAATTTAGGTCATTGACTCTGTCCTCGTTTTACTCAATAATCCAGAAAACATCCATCAAAGTGAGAAAAATACTGTTTTTCCATTCTCACTGACAAAAACCATAAAACAGACATGAATTACTGTTGACATCCATGAAAAACAACAAATAAATTGACCGAGGCACATAACCGTCGTCCAAGAAACAACCATAAAAGTGAGAAAATTCCTGTTTTTTCAAGTGAGAAAAATTCTGTTTTTTCATTCTCAGTGAGAAAACCATAAACCACGTGGTTCGTACGGGAGTAGTAGGGTCCTTTCTACTGACTTTCTCACAACACTATTTTTTCAAACAATAAAAACTTTAGCGTAAATAGCGAGGCACTGAGGAGGGGACAGCCCCTTTCACTTAAGGTCTAATTTCAATTCGTTTTAAGTTATAATGTTGCTCCTTAATTTCAGTTAAAAAAATTTCTTTTTTTAATTGAATTTTGTTGAGAGATTGAACATTTACAGAAATTTGTATATTCTAAAGCCAATTGAGATGTAAATTAATACAGCTTTTAATGAAATTACCCCCCCCCCCCAAAAAAAAAATCTTGTTTTCACAAAACTAATGGCTTGCTTTGATTGGAGGAGACCCAGACGGCACAGACTATTTTCAGAAAATGATGGCAACCCATTCGCAATCTGTCTTGCATATGAAATAATTTTAGAGAAAACAAACTTCACATGGTCTCTTTCAGCTCATAGCTTTTCTACGCCTAGTACCAGGATAGGCACAAAATAAAGGATGACAGATTGCCGAAGATTATTCTTTTTGGCCAACTGTCTAGGGCTAAACAGAAAGCAGGTCGTCCTCCTCTGGGATGGGAGGACGTCGTAAAGAAAGATGTAAAGAAAATGGGAACTTTTTTGGTGGGTATAAAAAGGAGGCTTTGAATAGGTTGGGGTTGGAGGAGGAACGGTCGTAGCTGTGTTGGCCTCCGATGGCTTGGTGCTACATTGAGTTGTTAGTAGTGGTAGTAGTACTTCCACTTTAATAACTTTCTTAGAACCCAGAAACACAAACAGGTGTTAGTAGGCTTAGTAGGGGCGGACAGTACACTAGAAAGAAAGTTTTCAGCTTGATTGTCATAAATGTTTTTCAGGGCAAATCCCGGCTCTTGACGAATTCATGCTCCGATAAATTGGCTAAGTGGAATGTGGTGGGAGTTCAAGGAGCTCTACTATCACAATTGATTTGTCCAATTTACTTAGAAGGAATAGTTATTGGGCAACATTTGCACATTTCCAGTTTAGAAAGGTTGGTTTCTCTCTTCCACCCTCTCTGTCTCTGTCTCTCTCTCCCTCTCTCTCTCTCTCTCTCTCTCTCTCTCTCGCTCTCTCTCTCTCTCTCTCTCTCTCTCTCTCTCTCTGTATCTTTTTCTGTCTTTTAATTGGTCTCTACACTCTTTCTCCCTTTTTCTGTCTGTCATCTCTTTGTCTGTGTCATGTTGTGCCTGTACCTGTTTACAGGCAAACCAGTATTTCTGTGTAAATTTTAGGCTAACTTCAAATTTGATATTTCTGTAAAACAGGGTGAGAAAAAAAATTTTTCTTCTTTTTCTTCACTTCTTCGAAAAATGGTTTCATCTTTTTGGCAATCTTTTCGACTGAACGCTTTACTGGAGCATCACCAATAGAATATTACTGAAGCGTTACCGGTAGAGCATTGTATAAATGTTTAAATGCTTACTCTCCTTTGATCTCTGTGTAACGATTCCAGCAACTGACAAGTATTCAAGTTTACTTATCCAACAACAGACAAGTATTCAAAAAAAATTATAAAGTATTATTATATATTTATTATTATTTTTAATTTTCGAAGCATCCTTGAAATATCAATTTTTCCACTGGACAGTCGAGTCAACATATATATTACATTTTGAAGTTATAATTACAAAGTAGACATGCTAGAACAAAATGGGACATTTTTTATTGCAAGTTTTAGCCCAATTTTCATGGTTGGTTTTGTGTTTTTGCTACATTGTGTCCAGTCCACCTCCGCCCCTCCCCCCCAATGGCGCCATGCACCCTTAGAATACGAAGAGAGAAGTATAGTAGTAGTTAATGAAAACTAATTGAAAAACAGATACAAATGGTGGGAGAAAATATTGAAATATGATTCATCGATGTTTGGTGCATATTAAAAAGTAAAAATCCTATATTTTTGTTCATTTTCTTTGTATAGCCTAGGGCTACATGAGATCGGTGGAGGGGGGATGTGGATAAATTGTCAAAAACGCAAACCAAACCATGGGAGTAACTAAAAAATTAGCAAAAAAAATTAGCTATAAAAAATTTTTTGTTCTAGCAATCTGCATCTGAAGAGGCGCAATTCTGAATCATTATTCTATAGTCTGAAGAACCATGTAAAACTGGTTGAGCTTTTCGGCACATGTGAAGCTCTGGGAATGAACACTAGGTCTCATTAAGTGGTCAAACGTTAGAGCTAGCCTTGTTTAAATTCAAAGTTACCTGTTTCTGATCAACAGCTGGTTCACGATACCAAATAACACAGCACCAGAAAAGAAATAGGGTATCTCAGTCTAGCACCATATCTCAGAAATAGGGGGTAGGGGTATATTAAATTTGACTCTGAACAACCAATAAACTTCACTGAACTTGGAAACAGAATTCTAACAAATGTCCACTAGCAAAAAAGAAAACCAATAAAACGTACTTATGAGGCAGATAGATTAAAAATGGAATGCAGTAATAATGAGAATGTTTTATTAAAATTAATATTCAGAAACTGTCTTTAAGATCATGTCAAAATTTATATTTATCTTTAATCAACGTGAAAGGCAAAGTATTTGGTACCGGTCATAATGATTCCAGAATTTAATGCTGCTTGGAAAATATGTCTGTGTCGATTAGACATGGTAATATTTGAACTCAATCTTATAACAACACAACATGCAGAATTCACCAAATCTCTCGGAGTCGCAACATTCTGAGCTATATAGGCGTCTTAAAAAAGGTACAGTTCTGGCAACCCTAACAAGCTACTTACTTAGTTTAAATTTTCGGGATAAGTGTAATATCTTGCCTTCCAGGGATTTTTGAATACCAGTTATCCATTTTCATTTATCTCCTTTGTAAGGGTGCTTTTGTATTGATGTCCCTTCTATAAATAGTTTTTGTGTAATTAGGTCCGTAAACCCGTAATCTACTTTACATTATGTAAAAGTATGTTTATGCTCCCATAAAATATTTCCGATTTGGGTTTTAATATTTATTTGGAAAATGAACTAATTCAGATTGCCCTAGAAATTCAGTCTTTGATATTCCATAGTCTTCTTGTTTTTGTAATTTCCTTGAAAATTGCTTTTGACTAGACAGATTTATGCTTAATTCCGGGCAGTTTAATGATTTCGTCCACAATGTTTTAGGGATTTCGTCCACAATCCCTAAGGTTCCTTTATTTAACTTTACTTTTTAATTGCTGAAATTGGATAATTTCCGATATGCTGCTTCTTTATCAATTTTTATTCTCTGGCTTTTTACGAAAGCCAGTAAGTAAGTAAGTAAGTTCCTACGAAAACGGAGGAAATCTTTTTGGGCGTAGTCTCCTATTATGACATCGATTGTTTTGAATTCATTCCCTCGAGCATCTGAGATTGAACTATGGAGATTAAGACTTGAACTGGGGTTTTTCCTTTCTGTTAACTGTATTCAAGGATTTCATTACCATTTTGTGATAATACACATATTGGTCTAATGTCTGAGTTTGGTTTGGCTACGGTAATATTATTAGTTATGGATCTCGCAGAATTCCATATTTTCTTATCCTGTTCACTCCTAAAACGCACGGGAATGGTACCTGCTTACATACTATTGTTCTATACAGTATCGTCCGCTTCTCCTGTTTTAATATTTAGGGGACATTTTCCTAAAATTGTAAGCTTATGACCTGTAACCGAGGTTAGAGTATTTTGACATTTAAGAATTTGATCCTGCACATTACTTGGAGCATTTAAAAAAAAAATTCTCTCCAATTAAAGAAGTAGAAGCGTTTGTGTCGATTAGACTCAATCTTAAAACAACACAAAATGCGGAATACACCAAATCTCTCGGAGTCGCAACATTCTGAGCTATATAGGGGTCTTAAAAGAAGTACAGTTCTGGCAACCCTAACAAACTAGTTACTTAGTTTAAATTTTCGCTAAGATTTGGCAAAAATCCTGGGAAGTCCCAAAATTCTCCAGTTGCAGTTGTTTGGCCTTGGGCATGATTTTCTGCCTGGTTTCTTTGTACAAATTCGGTAATTTTTCGGCTTTCTTTCTTTCCTGTATGTCTTCCTGTGGCTGGTGTTGCCACCTATAAGTTGGCCTATGGCTTTATAACTTCCCCCCTCCTCCCCTGTGGTCGAAACTAGTCTTAACTACTATGCATTTAAACTATGTTTTGTATCTTTGTACGATATTTTACCGACCGCATAGTGGCTTAGCCTGCCACAGTAATAAAAGTTTAATGTTTTTCTACATTTACCATCATGAATTGTAATTTGCCGTTCCCATCTGGGTCTGCAGTGGTTTCTATATGAGTAGTATCGTATCAATTACTTTCACGAGTGATTGCATAATGCCACCAAACACTCTATTATGGACCTATAAAACGACCAAACACGCAATATTTGGACCAAACAAGTTTCTGTGTCAACACCCATTTTTTAGACCAATCAGAGAGAACAAATACAGAGAGTACCCCATATGCGATAACTCAATTTTCATAGTTATGACGCTATAGCAATCAGATTCAATATAAGCAGTGATTTTCATCGTAGTTCATATTAGTATGAGAATTTAATTCAAAGAGAGAACAGTTTATTTTTATACTCTATTATTTGGCAAGATATTATTTTATACTCTATTATTTGGCAAGATATTATTTGGAGCATAGACAAGGAGGGGTATGTTTACACTATTGGAGCTTGATGGTGGTGCAGGTACCAGCCATGCTACAAAGGCGAGGGTACCAAACGTAGCAGTGTAAATTACACGAGGATGTAGACTATGCCTTGAATGGGATATGTGATGCAGGATATGTGATATCATTGAGTAAATTTAAATTAGAGCAACAACTGTGCTTTGCAGCAAAACTAAATAAAGTGCATATAAATAGACTTCAAGCTGCTTTAGATACACTGGTGAAAATATGAGAAAAATAAATTGTATCAGTGATTATTATTGTTGTAATTATTGTTAATAAAATTTTTTCTAAATCGAATTTTTTTTATAGTAGGTTAGCGTATATTTTTAAGTAGAATAAGAATCTTGGTTAGTCTGTAGTGGTTATGAGAGTGCTAGAACTCTAAAAAATGGATAGATTTGAGAAAAAGAAAATTTTAAGAAATCCTGTGCTTATGGAAAAACTTTGATTCTAGATGATGATATTCTGGAGTTATCAGTTCAAAAGAAGATATTTTCTAAGGGAATACTTGTTGGTAAAATGAAAACTGATTCTCCATCATTAGACTAGTGCATGAAGCCTTTATGTCGTGGTCCAAATGCATTTGCACAATTTATTAAAATATTAATCATGACAATACAAGATGATATTGTGGATTTGCTTTTGAACACACTAGCTTAGAAATTTAAGAGTATGATTTTTTCACAAGAATAATGTTGTTCAAAGAGGATTTACTCTTCTCTCTCTCTCTCCCACTCAATTTCTTGTTCGTAGCTCAGTTTCATTTTGGCGGTGAGTGTATCAACGCATGAAAAATGTTCCACACTTGTCCACTATGCATGTATGGATCGAGCAGCTGGTCATCATGTGAGAATTGTACAATGATTGATGAGCATGATGAAAAGTGCAGATTATGCAACCCGTGTAAATTGCATAGAGGGTATGCCGTACAAATTAAATGCTGTAATTCATATCTTGATGAAATGTGTGAGTCACCCTAGAGGGCACTTATGCTCTAATTGTCACTATGATAAATGTAATCTGTGGGAGAATTCATATCCGGGTATGATTGGAAAGAATCGTAAACGTAATTTTAGTCTATTACTAAGAGACTGGTATCGTCGTGAATTTAAATTGTTTTAGGAGGAGGAACCAGGTCAACGATTCAACTGTTGGAATAATAAAAGAATTTGATTTCTACGTCATTGTTGTGAAGATAATGGCCACTATGATTATAAGCCTACTGATTTTTATTTGGCTGTTACAGTATATGATTCACCATATGATGACACTGTATGTGACATTGCTTCAAATAGGCAAATTGAAACACGTGAATTTTACAAAATGAATGAAAATAGTAACGTTAACTATACAAAAAGATATGATCAGAGTGAAGTTACATTATACAGTAGAAAATGTTACCCTGACATTCCAGCACATCAGGATCAGTATCCAATGAATTTCAGATGATCTACTCGCTTTAATTGTTATCGACAAACACCTCTACGTAGTGGAAGAAGAAATCTAAAAAGTAGAAAAGTTGTTTTTTATCATGTATATCTATTATTTTTTATTAATAAATACTTTTATACGTTTTTAGGACATTTTATTCGTAGGGTACTAAAATAAATATTAAACACGTTTTAAAGACTATTTTCCACTATAAAGTCATTCAAACGAGCAAAGTCAACATAAATGCTGATAAACCACTTGTAGGTTTAGCCACAACATCTGAACATGAAAAGAGTGGTGCATGAAATCCACATGTCTTAGTCGTTAAATCCCGTACTCGCCTCTGATTTTGGATAATTGTTTTCCCATTGCTCTCATTAAAGTTGTTTATGTGTGGAGTGTAGAATTTCTATGATAGGCCAAGAGGATAAAAAAAATCGATATTCTTTGCTGTTTGAAAGATGCACAGCCAATGGATCTGTCTTCGAACTCGATGGGCTGCTATTAACAATGATTAGGGTATTGTTAACACTTGGAGTTTTTTCAATGAAGTCCAATGGTAGTTTTTTCAATGAGTTTTTTCAATGAAGTACAATAGGACTTATATTGGGACATGTATAAATCCATATTAAATACACAGATGATTTGGTCTGTGTTCATGGTGCAAGGTATAGTAGAACACTGCTGTCGTGGGTGATTTCCCAATAGCGTTCAAATTGACTCAGTGATATTAATGTAATACTTTCAGTCAACGCATCGGTAAATGTGCACTCTAAACGTACATTCCCCGTTCGTACTATGCTCATATCTTGAGTGCCTAAGAAGTGCAAAACAATTAAACCATGATTTTTTGGAAACATTGGATTGGTTATTCCATTATCAGATAGTTGTGAATCGTGATCTAGGGATTGCATTGTCAACTCATACAGAGTTTTATAGGATTTTTTATCAAATGATAGAGCGTACAGTGGAATTCCATTCACTTTGCACACAAGGATAGATTGACCAAAAAAATTAAAATCATAGGGGGATGCAGTCCAGGATCCAACGGCACTGACACTCTTCATAAAGGCCAACGTGAGTTTTGATGGGATTTCTCCATTGGTAAATGATGAATTGGTATAACTACGAGAGCCAGTAGTAATGAGACATTGGTTGGTGATCGTATGGGGGACAAGAAGTTTTAAATTGTTACCATTGACTCTCAGCTTTTCCATTGCCAATGCAGCAGAACTCATAACCTGTTGTTTTCGAACATGAAGAATTTCTGAAGACTTGCTGCAAAAAGTGTTTTTCTCAAAATGAAATTCGATGGAGCTAGTTGCAACTTTGTGTCAATATTGATATTGTGAGGCAACCCTTGGGATATGTTAAATATCTCTTGATTGAATTTTCCAACTAGATGATACTCCTGGGTCACTGCAGCAGTTAACTCACCCCGTCAGCACCACCACCTGATCTATATTCGTAGCCTTGTGCCTCTCCTTTCAACTCTTTATACGCCTTTGGGAGTCATCGGCATAAATTGTATTTAGCTTGCATAATTGGATAAATTATTGCTAGAGCTCACCAGTGTTCCATTAATGAATACATTAATTTGTTCGAACAAGTTGTGTAGGATACAGTTTTCATAGAACAGGTCATTAACAGCACTGGAAGTTGTATTGTCTGACTTTTTCTTCACACCAATATTTAATTCAATAAATTTTGACGATAAATCAATGATATAATCTTCATTGGAAAATATCTGAAAGTGTATATTTTCTCTCTCTCGCTCTCTCTCTCTCTGTCTCTCTCTCTCTCTCTCTCTCTCCTCTCTCTCCCTCCCTCTCTCTCAGTGTTTAATGTTATTTGCTTAATACATTTACTTTTTTCTAGGGCAATCTGCTCTAGATATGGAAAATTTAGTCTTCCTAAGGAGTATCAAATAAACAATCCAAAGTTATGTTGCACCTCGGATGCAGCTAGCCATAAATTTATCTCTAAATCAGGAATCATTTCTCTGGCTTGGAGCAAAGGTACTGATTTTATATATGGTGTAAATAAATAAATATATATATATATATATATATATATATATATATATATATATATATATATATATATATATATATATATATATATATATATATATATATATATATATATATATATATATATATATATATATATATATATATAAAATATATATATATATATATATATATATATATATATATATATATATATATATATATATATATATATATATATATATATATATATATATATATATATATATATATATAAATATATATATGCCCCCTAGAACTTCAAATTCACTCTAGATATTAACGAGAACTTTTCGTATGTTGGAATTTTTTGTTAAAATTCCAACATTAATTTGGTAAACCTGGAAGATGGTCAAAAAAGCTGAAAAAAACGAAATTTCCAAATATCGTTTGCGATATCAACATTTACATTTCGATCTTCAATATTGATTTTCGGTCCGATATCAAACAGTTCGTGGTAACGAACTGTAAGTAAGGAGCGACCCGGCTCAATGGTAACCGAAACTCTAGAAAACGGGTTTTTGATACCAATAGATATATCAAAAGAATCAGATTTCAATGCTGATTTCAAACATGTAACTTTCATCAAGTTTAGTGCTATCTATCAAAAGTTATGGGCCTGAAAAAATTTTCACGATTTTCGAAAAAAGAGGGAAAGACCTCCCCAGAGCTATTGAACCTTTATGAAAATCACACCTGCAGATTCACAGTATCAAAGAACCCTACTGTAGAGGTTTCAGGCTCCTATATGCAAAATTGTGGAATTTTGCATTTTTTGCCAGAAGAGAGATCACGGATGCGTGTTTATTTGTTTGTTTGTTTTTTTTTTTTTCCCCAGGGGTGATCGTATTGACCCAGTGGTCCTAGAATATCGTGGGACGTCTCATTGGAATGGAAATTAAAAGTTCTAGTGCCCTTTTTAAGTGACCAAAAAAATGGAGGGTAACTAGGCCCCCTCCCACGCTCATTTTTTCCCCAAAGTCACCCGATCAAAATTTTGAGATGGCCATTTTGTTCAGAATGGTCGAAAATATGATAAAAATGTCTTTTAAGATGACTTGATCCCCCACAGTCCCCAGGGGGAGGGCTGAAAGTTATGAACTTTACTCAATGTTAACATATAGTATTGGTTATTGGGAAGCATACAGACTTTTTCAGAGGAGATTTTTTCTGGTAGGTGGGGGCAGGCGAGGGTCGGGGGCTATATGGAAGGATCTTTCCATGAAGGAAGTTTTCATGGAGGAAGGGAAATTGCCATGAAGGGGGCGCCAGACTTGCCAGCATTATTTATTGGTTATTGGGAAGTATACAACCATTTTCAGGAAGGATTTTTTCTGGAGGGGGGGGCTAGAGGAGGGGATTACTCTGGAGAATATTTCCGTGGAGGATGTTTCTTTGGGGTAAGGGACATTTCTATGAAGGGGGCGCCGGATTTCCAAGCATTATTTAAGAAACGATCAGAAGTTAAATAAAAAAACAAGTTTTTTCAACTGAAATGTAAGAAGAAATATTAGAACTTAAAACGAACAGAAATTATAACGTATGTGAGGGGGTTCTCCCCCAAGTCAATACCTCGCTCTTTACGCTACAGTTTTTTTTTATTGCTTTCAAAAGAGCTATCTATTCTAATTAAACGGCCTTTGTGATTCAAGGGTTTCTGAATCAAAATTTTTTTTAAATTTTAACTTAAAGAGCGTGGTATTGACTAAGGGGAGAACCCCTTCATATAAGTAATAACATATACGTAATAAAAAAACAATAAAAAAACAAGCGATACGGCTCAATAGTAATCGAAACTTTTAAAAACGAAATTTTGATGTCAATAAATGTATCAAAAGAATGTGTTTATAATGCTGATCCTAAATATATAAATTTTATTAAGTTTAGTATTACTCATCAAAGGCTACGAGCCTCAGAAAACTCACCTGATTTTTTAAAGAGGGGGAAACATCCCTACAAGTGAAAGAATTTTAATGAAAATCACACCGTCAGATTCAGCGTATCAGAAAACCCTATTACATAGGTTTCAAGCTCATATCTGCAAAAATCTGCAACTTTGTATTTTTTGCCAGAAGAAAAATATACGAATATAGAAGTTAGTTACGTAAGTTAATTTGTAAAGACATCCATTTAGCAAAAGAAAAGTAAAATTTTTATGCAAATAAAAGCTGCATTAACTAAAAAACGATCAGAAATTAATAAAAAAAACAAGTTTTTTAAACTGAAAGTAAGGAGCGACATTAAAACTTAAAACGAACAGAAATTATTCCGTATATGAAAGGGCTGTCCCCTCCTCAACGCCTCGCTCTTTACGCTAAAGTTTTTTATTGTTTTAAAAAATAGAGTTGTGAGAAAGTCAAACTTTTTATTGTTTTAAAAAATAAAGTTGTGAGACAGAGTCAAACTTTAGCGTAAATAGCGTGGCGTTGAGGAGGGGACAGCCCCTTTCATATACGGACTAATTTCTGTTCGTTTTAAGTTTTAATGTCGCTCCTTACTTTCAGTTTAAAAAACTTGTTTTTTTTATTAATATAGATAAGAGACAGGCCCACGATCGGCTTATTTTGACTTGTTTAATTCTCCATGAATACATTCAAGCAATAAGAAGTTGCCGAGCGTGCCAAAGCAAAAGCAACTTATTCAATACCATCCTAGAAAAAGACAATTATATATATATATATATATATAGATATATATATATATATATATATATATATATATATATATATATATATATATATATATATATATATATATATATATATATATATATATATATATATACATATATATATACATATATATATATATATATATATATATATATATATATATATATATATATATATATATATATATATATATATATATATATATATATATAATTTCTGAGACCCCATTGCCCAATCAAGATAAAACGAAAAAATAGTTAAAAACAGAAGTTAAATAGTTTTTTCAAGAACACATTGCCTTTTTATTACGAGCAAATTAAAGTTCATTTATTAGATAGTGAAAACAAATACAAAAGCCTGGATAATTCGACTACATAACCAGCGATCGGTATCAACAGATATACTAAAGCACTAAAATTAAAACTAACTAATACAGAACAAAATCATTATTTCTGGTTCATTCACTAGATTTGTCTAAGAGAGTTCAATAAGTGGGTTCGTCCAAAGTCTTGTGTTGTAAGTTTTCTTTTTTAATACTGCCTAAATGGACGTTGAATTTCTCTCTCTAGGAAGAACAAATAACTTCATAAGCTCACATATTTGACAGTGAAAAGAGTAACAAAAGTCTGGATATTTCGACCACCTATTCAGTGATCGTCATCAGTAGATGTACGAAAAATTTTAAACTAATATATTTATAAAGAACAAAATAATTACTTCGAGTTCATTCATTAGATATATCTGAGAAAATACAATAACTGGGTTCATCTAAAGTCTTGAGTTTTAAGTTTTTGGTTTTTGTGTTTTACAGAATCATAACTTTTATGAGATCTGTATTTTCCTGGGAGGTGATCGACAATTTTTTTAATTATTTTACTAACCCCTTTGTTAACCGTACCTGAAACAATGCAATACTTCATTTGGTTTAGGATTCATCTTTATTTATGGTATATATATATATATATATATATATATATATATATATATATATATATATATATATATAATATGACACTTTTTACGGCTGTAACATGCATAAGAACCTTTATATCAGTAGGTTACACTGCGTCATTGTAATACCGATTTACATAAATATGACATTACTCGTATGATTTTTTTTTCTGAAACTACGGCTATTAGCAAATTTTAAGAAACTCGTGACCTATCATGACTGTTTTTTTTTCACGCTAAGAAATCCTAAGATGCCAATTTTTCCAAAAAAGAGCTTTTAACCTAAGTGTGCATTTGAAGTACTTAAATTTAAATTTACTTTATGTATGTGTGAATATGCTCGTGCCAAATAAAAAACTAGATAGAAAAAATTAGATTTGTTATTAGATAGTTCGTACATTTATAATAAAAAAATATTTGGCGACCCTTTCTTTTTGATGCTTATGTTTTGGCGATATGATGTAATTTAACTCTAGAGGGAGCTACTTGATTTCCTTTTTACATATTGAATGTCTTTCCGCTGTCAAATCCGGCAGAAGCAGATTCTAGCTTTACTTGTGGTAGCGGGGAGGCTCCATAGAATTTTCTTACGTGTTGTTTTTGTTTAAAAGAAACACGTAAACCTAAGTCAAAAAGGATTGTTATTAGTGCTAATTTTTAGTTTACTGGTTTTGATACTTAGTTATCCTTATTATTATTAGAGACCTGTATTACAAGAGAAATGTGGCAATTTTCTCCTCTTTCTTCTTGTTTTCATTTCTTCTTTGCCCCTTCTTTAGTTTGCAGATCCAAATACGTGAACAATAAGTTCTTTTTTTTAGATTGGAAAGCTCCTGAATTTATAAATGGCAGAACTGGGATGTTAATAAATGGAAAAAATAGCAAATTGTCGAAAATTTCGCTATTTGAAAGATTTGTATGTGTCCAAAATGCCAAAATTTCATCTTCCTTGCTTTATCAAGAAGCTAAGATATTAGCCATTGACTACCAGGTGATTCTTTCTCTCTACTGATTTCTTTCTTTTCCTTCCTTCTTTTATTTTCTTGGTACGAATGCCAGCAAATATTTGGAGATATTGCTAATTGTGTTTCATTTGTTTTATCTCTTTTCTTATTTTTTCTTTATTTCATTAATATTCTCAATTCTTTTGAAATGTATAGGTCTTCTTTTTTATTATAGGCTTCCCTTTTTTTGCCCCAGATCACTTTGACTCTTAAAAAAGTGCACTATAACGTCTGATTTCCAATCCAATGAGCCTCCTCTAAAGCTTATACAAAACCATTCCCATAAAAATGTTGTATGTCCCCTGGGAATAACTCAAAACCCTTTCACTAAGGGCTGTCAAGGGTGGGGGGTGGGGTGGGGTTTTTCATCCTCAAAGGATGGCTATGATTACTGCCTAGGATTGCCTATGACACTGTCTATGATTACTATAATGAGTTTTTTGTTAATACTAGCTATTTTTTACTATTTTCACCAGTGTTTTATTTTTTACGTCTTCTAATTGATATACAAGGGTTCTTTGATCGTTTTTCGCTATGGTGATCTATTTAGCTAGGAATTTTTTCTTCTTTGAATTCTGTTACTCTTATTCTTTTATTATCCTTTTTCTTATTTAATTTTTTTCATATTCACTATCGTTTTTGATTGTGCTAATATATGATAATTGATGCACTCTTCTATTTTAAATAAACTCTTGGAAAAAAGTAATAAAAATGAAACCAACATACTTACTAATTGCAGCGTGTATCAAAGCATAGCCCATTATAACAATTATTTTCACACTTTTGTCACACTTTTAAAGTGAAATCATTCATCCTACTTTTTTTAAAATGCAATTATTGTCACAATGATGCCCTACTTTCTAAAGTAAGATTGCCACAATGATGCCCTACTGTTTGGATATGATTCATGTCATAATGATGTTAAAGTACAATTGTCAGAACTCTATCCTAGCTGTGTCAAGCTGTTTCATGACCATTTACTGCTACAAATCACAGTTAATCGCATCCCACGAACGCCTGAGATCAACACACGAGTCGTTACCTTAGAATGATCTTTTACTTATTTTTTTCTTATTTTCGTTAAACTTTTAAACAAATTTCAACATATTTTTCAGATATACAAAAAACTGATACTTCTAAAACATATTTCAGTGTGAACATAAAGCTGCATTCCACCTTGTCAAGTTACATCAAAATGGATATCTTACCTTGAAACACTTAAACCGTAGTACTGCAGAAAAATAATATACCTACTAATTTAGTTTATCAAATAATAGTTTATTTGCAAAAGTTAATTCCTATTTTGAATCATATTTGAATCATATATATGAATAAAATTTTTAAAAAGGTATTCGGATAATTTGTTGTTGTAAATATATTTGTCTTTTTCTAGAAGGCGAAGGCTACTCTTGAGAAGGCGTTTAGAAGAGTGGGACTTGGACATTGGATGCATAAGCCGGGATTGGTGAATGAATTTTCACTTCCCTACAAAATTCAAAAAAAGAAAGGAAAATCCCTATGACCAGTTATTTATAGTCTAGTGCTTTTATAGTCTAAGTCTTGGCTGACCCCCTCATTTACGTAATAATTTCAATTCGTTTCAAGTTTCAATGTTGGTCCTTACTTTCTGTTGAATACCTTACTTTTTATTTAATTACCATCCAGCTTAATCATCCCACGTTACAAGTCTTACATCAGACATATTGTCGAAAACGGATGCCCGCTGTATGCTGGTGCTCCATCAATGTTATTTGCACCATTTCAAAAGATCCAGAATAGGGCTAATAGGACAGGTTCAGTAATTACCCACGACGCTCTTCAGTCTTTTATTCTCCTTCTCTAGAGCCTTGTCGTATTTTACCCTGCCTTTCCCCCATCTTCCAACCGACAAGACAGACATGAAGGCACACAGCTCCGTCTAACTACCTTAAGGTTGACGTGTCAAAAGTGGAATGCTTAATAAACAGCTTCATTTGACATCTTCAATTTGGTATCGAACGATATTCCTGTGAACATCAATTCTAAAAGTTTATTCATGTAAAACCTCGTGATGGAGTGATGTAAAAGATTAGCTATTAATCAGATGTTTAAATGTACCTTTTGTTGCGAATTTACGATTGGCTTGAATACTATTAAAACGTAGATGGATATGACTCATTCTCAGTAATGTTGTTTGTAGTCCTTGCTTGATAAAGTGAGGTTTTCCTCAGGGTTCGGTTTTAATTTAATTTTGTTTTTGGTTAGTATGAAAGCGATGAGGCTCTATCTCCCTGGTGCTTGGCTAATATTGTTGATGAAAAAAAAACAATATATTTTTCTAAATCAACCGATATTTTGATGATATTATTTCTAAAGTTAATATTCGTGTGTTCAAAAATAAAAGTAAATTGGAATTTAATATGCACCAAACAAGTTTATGGTTAATAGTAAGATAGAAATCAGTTAACATTACTGGTAGGATTTAATTTTCTCTTGCCTCAATTCAACATGCTCATCTTCCAAGATGTCTAGGGTTCTAATTCGATTAAAACTAGTCTTCGAAAATTAATAATGAGATAGTTGCTTCTAAGGCTCCTTAGATTTAGATAAAGAGTCAAACGGAGGATGCCAAACTGACTAATACTATTTTTGTATTACAATATCATTAATCCCTTAATCATCAATGTTCTCGAACATAAATAAATACCTCGTGGTGGTGTTTTATAGGCCTAAAATTTTTACATGAATTTTAAACACGTGTAGATTTCTCAGAATAAGGTTATTCGCTTCATTACTTGTTATGTACAGAATTTTCATAATACAGTTTTATATTTTACTAAATTAAAAGTGCTGTATGCAGAACAACTACGTAATCTCCAGGCTGTTGTGTTACATACCAGTGTCTTAGCCAACTGTTTCGTTCAGTATCTATTTTAGATCATTTGATATTAAACGGTTATATGCATGGTTATTTTACTAGAAATGCTACTAACTTGTTGACTAAAGTAGGAATGGTAGAAGAGCACATTTAAAAAATGAAATATGTGAGCAAATTTATGGAATATCCTTGCAGAGAGTGTCAAAAAATCAGAGGACCTTTAGTTGTTTAAAAAAAAGTAGAGATCCACAATTAAAAGATGGAAGGGGTTTTTGAAATATTCGTACTTCAAGATAAACCAATCAGACAGTTTTTATCGTTGATTCTAGGTTTTCAACTAAACATCTTTATGGGACTTGATTATTGGACAGGACTATGGGACTTTATCGGAATTAGTGGCTCTTTTCTGCAGATCAACTTCATTCAACTTCTAATTATAATATTTGCCATGATTATTTGTTAGGTATTGCCTCAGATTGGTTTTGGAATTTTGTGAACTAGATTGCTTAATCATAATTACCAAGTGACAATCCATAAGTGTTGTGACAAAATACTGTGTAAAAGGTTACACAAAAACTATCCAGAAGTTTATTCTCCAAATAAGTACTTCTGGTTTTCGTTTCTTTTTTTTTCATTAGATTAGTTAGATTTTTGTTTCCGTTTTTGCATTATTTGTATTACTTAATTGTGCCACTAGGCATATCCTTAGACCTTATATTCTCCTGTGCCACTAGAGGCACCTGGGGCTTACACGGAGAGCTGCCAGTCGTCCTGCTTGTGCGTCACCCCTAAAATATTTGCCCATTGGGCTTATATCGTCGTATGAATCTTGGAAAGGTCCCGTCTATATCTGCGATGCAATGTTTTTTTTTTTTCAACCTCTCCTGCAGTTTCCTTCAGTTTCCATTCCAAGATTTGTCTTGAGATCCTATTGTCCTTTATACGGATCATGTATTACATATACTCGTATGACTTATGCACTAGGCATATGCTCAAAATTATTTGGTCAAGGTTTGTTTTCCATAGTTGTTTGCCGTACATAGAACAGTTTAGGCGTGAAATGTCACGTTTATATCTTTTTATGTCACCCAAAGGAGGGAAGGACTTGGACGCATGATAAAACCTCATTAATAACTATCTGTCCATGCCAGAAAAACGATGATTTTTTTCTCAAACATTTTTTTTTTGAACATTGTCAATTTTTTCGATGACGGTATAAATCCTTTATCGTTTGTCCAATTGAAAATAAAAACGATGAAAAATCATCTAATGACAAGAAAAAACAATGACAGTATATCTGATA
The DNA here is from genome assembly GCF_049724085.1 of Artemia sp. Qi Xiang Cuo. Classification (NCBI taxonomy): domain Eukaryota; kingdom Metazoa; phylum Arthropoda; class Branchiopoda; order Anostraca; family Artemiidae; genus Artemia; species Artemia sp. Qi Xiang Cuo. Next base: position 30,533,768 of record NC_142794.1, read on the forward strand.
CGAAGAAGAACGATTTATTGAAAAAAAAAACATATCAACAAAACAATTATTGCTGCCTCCCCTAAAAAGCAAAGCTTGCGTGGGGGAGGTAGAGAAAACAAAATCCTTAAAACAAAGAACACTTGGCCACCGACACCACTAATACCAACACACTAAACAATAAATACAAAATAATATCATATATTATACATCCTCTGGGACACAGCATATCAACAAAAACCCCACAATAAATAAATCAATTAATCAGTCAAAACTCATATTCAGCAAAAAGCAGTTCCTTAATGATTTTTCTAAAAATATTGGGGTCACCAATAGTCTTAATATAACTATTCAAACTATTCCATTTCCGCGTACCTCTATAAAGAACAGAAAAACATGAACGGGAAGATATACCTCTAGGTACACAAAAGTCCGCGCTACCCCTTATATCATGAGAATGAACAGTAGACCTAATGGACAATAAATCACCAAAACAACGAGGATGAACATCCTGCTGCAGTCCAAAAATAAACCAAAATACATAGAATTCACGAAGGCCTGCAGCTGGCAAAATTTTTAAAGTTGGGTAAATTTCTCGAACAGACATACGTGGAGATATACCGGCTAAAATTCTTACTGCATGATTTTGTAGAACTCTTATTGGTTTTAGGGTAGAAGAAAAAGTAGAGAGCCAAATACTTGAACAATAAAGTATATACGGGTGTATTAAAGAAATATAAAGATGGCGAAGGACAGACTTAGGAAAACAATGTTGGAGTTTCTTCATTATACCGAGGTTTCTTGCCAGAATTTTGCTAGTTAAAGTAACATGTTCCTTAAAAGATAGAGTTTCATCTATTACAATCCCAAGGTATTTAAAAGACGCAGTCCGTTTTATAACGCCATTAGGCATATCTAATTCCTTGATCCATGGGTAAAAGTTAGGTGATCGCGAGAAAATAATAAAGTTAGACTTAGCCATGTTGATCCTTAGTTTATTTACCCTCAGCCATGCTGTACTTCTATTAACTGATTCCTTCATGGAAATCTGCAGCAGTTTCGCTGTCTTAGCTGTGCTAATGGATGTTGTGTCATCAGCAAAAAGTAATACTGTTTCATTAGTCGGGTTTACCGTTAGTTCATTTATTCTATAGAAAAAATTATTTAGACAATTTGTTAAATCATTAATAAATATCAAGAATAATATAGGACCGAGAACTGATCCTTGAGGAACACCTATTTCAATACGCTTTTTTTCTGAAGAAGAATCATTTAGTTGGACATACTGATAACGATTACTTATAAAACTTCTTAAAAAATTTAATGATTTACCCCTCAAACCATACAACTCACACTTCTTAAGTAGAAGTTCATGATCCACAGTGTCGAAAGCTTTCATCCGATCTTAAAATATAGCACCTATTTTGAAACCTTTATCTAATACATCATTAATAATAGTTGTCAAATAAATCATTTGCCTGTTCCGTTGTCCTTTTTCTACGGAACCCAAATTGTGTCTCTACCAGTAACTTATGATCCTCCAAAAAACTCATCATTCAAATACTAAAACACGGGAAATAATGGGTAAAACAGATATCGGTGTATAGTTTCCTGGGTCATTTTGAATACCACCCTTATGAATTGGGGTTATACGGGCAACTTTAAAACAGTCTGGGAATTTTCCTTGACGAAAACACTCATTAATGTTTTTAAAACTTAAGCGACATAAAACTTCAGCTATAACAGGAAAAATACATTTAAGTGTTTTTAGAGTAATATGGTCGCTACCAGATGAATTACTACGAAACCCATAAATAATTTTTTTTAATTTCATCAACTGTTAGAAGTCTAAGGTGAAGAGACACATCAATGGGGTCCCTCAGTAAGGACTCGGACGTTGGATCACCACTATCAGGTACAACTGACATAGCTAAATTCAGACCCATATTCGAAAAATAACTCTGAAATTCATTGCATATGTCCTTTTCAGAATTCAAGGTCTTTCCCATTACACTAACTATTTCATCAGGTACACTATTTATTTTTAATCCAATCACTTCTTTTATTAGCCTCCAGGTTTTCTTAGGGCATTCTTCGACCTCCTTAAACTTTTTCTCAAAATATTTCTTTTTTTCACTTCTTAAAATTGTATTCAACCTATTTCGATAAATTTTATATAATTGCTTATTTTCTTGTGTCGGGTTAATTATTTGAGCTCTAAACATTTTATCTCTTACATTTATTTGCTTCAAAATCACAGGACTAATCCAAGGTTTTTTACTTGAGTGCTTTCTATTAAACGGCTTCAATATGACTACTTGACTTATCAAACTCTGCAACTTTTCATAAAATAAAACAAACTTTGAATTAGCGTACTGAACATAGCCTAGAACATCGTACCAATCCGCGTTTTCTATATCATTTTTAAGTTTTACCATCGCACTTTTACTGATCACTGGAATCCTTGATTTTTTGCCTTTAACCACCTTTGTGACAGTTCTAAAGCTTGCTGAAACTCCAAAGTGGTCAGATACATCATTGATAAGGACCCTGGGAAGACTCAAGGGTACATTAGAAAGGATGTTATCCAGAAGCTTAGCTGATGTTCCCGTAATTTCTTGTAGGGATATTTATACAAGGATGAAACCCATTAGATAAACTTCTATTAATAAATTCAGTGCTCGCAGATGACTGATCTATAAGGTCAATATTAAAGTCCCCCATAATAAAACATGGCATAGATTTAATTGGAAGTTTCATTAATTGTTCTTCAAATAGGTCCATAAAGTCTTGGAGCTGGCTCTGTGGAGGTCTATATACTACAACAATACAAAAATTCAAATTCTCTCTAGTTATATGTAAAACAAAAGACTCGCAAACTTTCTCTCTATATATTGTAAGATCTTCTCTTATTGAAACCTTATGATCAGCCTGAATGTAAGCTGCTAGGCCTCCATGTTGGTGATACTCGCGATTCCTTACATATAAATTATAACCAGGGATATGTAGTAATTGTAAGTTATTATCTTTTAACCACGTTTCAGTTAAAGCGATCACCTGAAAGACATTAGTATTAATTAACTCTGATAAAAAAATTATGCTCAAAATTCGATCCCTGACAGCTCTAATGAAATATGTTTACGCCAAAATGGCCCCTATCACAATGCAAGGGTAGTGTCCCTTCTTTAAAAATATTCCTTGATGGTTCATCTGTGAGAATCTCAGTAGCATTAGTATCTAAATTTACATTTATTCTTTCATTAAACTGGCTGGAAAAATCAACCCTTCGACTTTCAAGTTGCAGGACATTGCTGATCCCAGGAGGTAAAACGATATCTCTAACCATCATCAATAAAAGTTAATGTATGTGACTGTAGAGGGTGGCGGTGGCGAAAAAAAATCTTTATCTACTAAACATATATCTAGACCTAGATAAATACAAAAAAAAATAACAAAATATATTCCGTCAAAGCGGACATAAGAAACAAAAATTAAACAAAACAAATAAACAAACCGGTCGATATGTATACGCATATCAACTCCCAAAATAAAATTCAGTGGGCTTAATAATGGGTCAAAACTTAATTTGTAAGCAAAGAAAAATTTAATAACCTTCGTAATTAATAACTTGTCATATATTCTCTAAAAAAAAAAAAAAATAATTTTCCAAACCATATAAAAAACTAGCTCAAAACCGCTCTTTACACTTTTAATACTTTGAGCCATTAAACCTTTCCAACGTTACCTGCAGATTTAATAGAAATAACCGGAGGTAGCACGGGTGGTATCCAGCACTCACCCCCTTTCTCCATCAAGTATTTTCTTTTAACCACCAATTCCTTTCTAATTTGGCGCACCTCTCTACTAACATCATCACTAATAAAAACTGGTTTTCCAAACTGCAAGTCCTTTCCTCTTAATTTCTTTGCATTTTTGATTATGCCGTATCGGTCCTTATAGTCAGTAACTTTGATTTTGATAAAGTTACTCGCTTCATGTACCACTGAAAATGGAGGAATATTCTTCACTTCCATTTCTAATCCCTCATTCAGCACTCTTTTAATGGTATTTTTTGCATCTGACAATGAATCCGTCCTCACATTCCAAAACAATATGTTGTTTTTTCTTTCCGTATGCTGCAACACAAGAGACTGATTTTTTAATGATGTAACTTGTGTAAATAAATCATTCACGAGTTTATCCTGATTTTCCATCTTACACTTCAGACCATCTACCCGATTATATATTTCGCTTGCGTCACCTTTCACACGCGTGCATCTTTCTCCCAATTCCCAAACAGTTATCTGTATATTTTACACGTCAGTCTTCACGCTATGAAGGGACTCTCTAATTTCTTTTACGTCTGATTGTAAAATTTCCAACAGCTCCAAAATTCTTACGATATTTTCTGCATTTGTTTTCTCACATTCCTGTCGTAAGCATTCGCCACTCGAATCCAGAATAGAATCTTCTGGCGAAGGCCTTTTCTTCCCTGTTAGAGATTTTGGGGTTGACGCTAGTCTTTCATTTGATTTATCACCACTCTCATTACCACCATCAGTTTTTACTTTCTTATCATTTCTCTTTCTCCCCATTCTAATGGACGATTACGGCAAAATAAATTTCCAAAAAAAGGCAATCTTCAATCAATATATGCCACACGGTTTAAAAGTTCTTTATAGTTTCATATTTACTGTGACATTTTGTTATTATTTATTCGTTCATTTCACTGGCCACTACTAACCCACTTCATTAACTATATTAACGGAATGATTGCATAACCACAATCTTCAAAATAAAGGTAAAGTTTATTCAAGGTCATTCGTTACTTGTGTAATCAGATATTACCTTAACATATTTCTTTCAGTCCACGCAAAAAACAATAGGCTCCTTGTCCAGGTTTATCACAGGTAAACAGGTAATTTATCACGTGTAAACAGTTAATCCGTGAAATGTACTTTTTATTTGAGATTATTTGAAAAAAACTACGTTTTCTAAAGAGTTAAAGAGGCTGAGTTACAAGGTCGAACCTTAAAACGTACAGGGATTAGGAGGCACAGTTGGGGGGCTGCCGCCCCCCAAACACCCCGCTTTCGCAGCCTGTAAATAAATAAAAAAAGTTTTTTAAAGTGAAAGTAAGGAGCGACATTAAATCTTAAAACGATCAGAAATTATTCCGTACATGAAAGGGGCTGTGCCCTCCTCAACGCCTCGCTCTTTACGCTAAAGTTTTTATTGTTTAAAAAAAAGAGTTGTGAGAAAGTCAAACTTTAGCGTAAAGAGCGAGGCGTTGAGGACAGCCAGGAGTCTCACCGCTTCACTAAAGAGACATAATTGAAATTGTTTTTTAGTAAGGGGCATCTTTTTTTGACGCAAGCAAAACTTGATATTTGATTTTTGGAAAACAGGGAAGGAGTGATCAGATTGAGCTGAAATTTCGAGAATAAGCTTCCAGGCCCCAGGAAAGCTTATCCTCTAAATTTCAGCCCTATCAGACAACGTTAAAGGGGGGGTTGTGGTGGGAAAAATTAACATGGGATAATATATGAAAACAAGGTTTTTAGTAAATGTAAATTCGGGGGATAATATTTTCGGTCTGAAAATATCAAAAGGCCCTAACAGGTCGAATTCTGCTTCGAATGAGTCCTCATTCAACCGGATCCGTTGCCAACTGTGGCCTGTAGGCGTGGCTAAGAAAAGAAATATGAATTTTAAGTGGCTATATTTGGTTTTTTGAAAATAGGTAAGGAGTGATGGGATTGAGCTGAAATTTCGAGGATAAGCTCCCGGGCTCTAGGAAAGCTTAACTTCTAAATTTCAGCCCAATCGGACAACGTTAAAGGGGGGCTGTGGTGGGAGGGTCGAAACTTCGGGCCCAGTTTACCCCATGAAGATAAAGTCGGAGGAGGATGAAATTTTGCAAGTTTCTTAGTTTGAGCTTGGGCTACAAAATGCGATTACCGCCGTCTCTCTGCGACCTCTAGGACCTGAAATCGCTTAACATTGTGGTGGGTCGCCTCTTTATAGAGGCACAAGTGTGCCTCCTGATGTTAACTGTCCAATGACTAAATGAAGACTCGAAAAATAAAAAGATAAGACGAAAAATAGTGACGGTTAGTCCTCTGGCAGGAAAAACCGATGACACGTTGTCCTATAACAGTTTTGTTAGTGACAGAAATTCTATAGTAAAAAAAAGAGTACCAAATTATTTATGGTAAAATGTCTGGATGCCCACAAAGGTTACATGAAGCCAAGCGAGTATTCTCATTATACGGTGAATTGTTTTAATTAAAATGGTGCCCTCCTTTATACACAGTTTTGGTAAGTCTACCCAGATTTGTCTCATTGCTGGAGATTAAGTTTAAATTCTTGGGATTTTGTTTGGAGGAGGAGGAAGGGATAAGGACACTTCAAATTGTGTTTCCAAGAAACTGTAAGCAGTTTCTTAAGTCTGTTGTAAAATAAGCTTTTCTGGTAATTAAGTGTATTTCAAGAATCCGACAGTCAGTAAGTTTACTACCTAAGGGTAACATTGTATTTGGTTTAGTCATAGAAATTTTCTCAGACGTTGTCGATGTAATCTCTATGAAGGCAAACTGACTTTAGAATTAATATAATGTAATGACTTTAACAAATTTGATCAGTTCCTGAATATCTGGTGACAAATTAAATATCAAATGAAAATGAAAAGTCTTCCTCAAAAGTGATACTAACTTTCAATTTTTCTATTTTACTATACTGAAAAGCTCATTTTTATTCTATAAAATCAATTTAAGTTTTACAATGCTCCAAATGACTTTTGATTTATCTTTCTACCCTATTTCCACCTAGAGTGATTCTTTCCTGAGTATCATTCCATTCTTGCAATTGTATCTTCTCTTTTTAAGATGCATAGTCAAAGCTGGAAATTATGCTATAAAATTTTTACCTAGTTTTTATTCAATGACAAGTACTGCGTATAACCTATTTCTTAGGTTATTTGGGTTAGTCACAGATTATAGTCGTAGGCCTACGTATTTGCTCCCTCTTTAGATCCCTATCTAAACTCAGCTGGCCGGGCACCCATCTAAACGCAAGTGTATACTGAGCTGATAGATGCAGTGGTCAGTGAATTCCCCTCTCAGAATATTCTACATGTTTATAAATAAAAAAAAATGCCTGGGTAGGCCTATCAAAACAAGGCAGCGAAATAAAATAGGTCTATCGATACCATCAACTGTCTTGCCAAAGTTAAAAGATACTACAAAAACCCTATCATTTACCCAGCAATGTTTTCCAAAAAGATCCAGGAGTATAAATAAACGATTCATTGGCGTCAGCCCAATTAGGAAAAAAAGTATCTAGGGGGGAGGGCAGTCAATGGGGTGATGAAGTTTTATCAGCTACTTTTTCAACTATCTGCTTTTTCAGAGATATCTAATGTAAATTTGAAGGTCTAGGGGGGGGGCAGCTATCCCTACCTCTGCATCCCCTCCTCCTCCCTTTTCCCCTGACATAATTTGTAGTTGGAAATCACTTTTGGCATCTTCCTTTGGTCTCACCGGTGATAATTTCCCTTTCTATCCACAGCCCTAATCTACCTTCTAAAACCTTTTCCAAAAATTTTCTAATTGGTGGTACTAGACATATAGGGCAATAGCTACTATGCATCATCAGGTCACGATTTTTAAATAACAGAATTATAACCGACATATCCCATGCTGTTGGCCAACTACATGAAACCAGGACCGCATTATGCAAAGTTAATAGAACTGGAAAAAGCGAACCGACAAATTTCTTATTCAATGTTGACGAAATTCAATCAATAATAATAATAATTTATTTATTACCCGTCAGAAAAAGGTACAAAAGACGGAGTATCAATAAAAAAGAAAAGACACGTACAAAAAAGAAATTACATATAATCGAACAAATTACAAAGACGAGAAACAAAACCTCAATTATGCACTGCACAGCAGGTACGTAAGAAATTTTACTTTTTAAACTCCCAAGTACTGAAGAAACATAAGCAATATGATTGATAACTTCAATTCAGCTAATCTAACCTACCCTATTTTCTCTGATTCATAATAGATATGTCATACCTTGTTTGAATTTCTAATTTTTGGAGCTAAACTGATTGTATCAAATTTGGCCAGAAGTAACAGGGTGCTCATTAAAACCGCCCTTACAAAATTATCGGGCACAACGAGTGGTTAATTGATTGGATTCTTACCACAAGAATAGACAAAATTCAAAATTTTAATTAAGGGAAACATTTCAAATCGCCCATAGGCAACCCAATCATACTGAAATCAAATCAATCACACTGAGACAAGAGGATTTTACATGTGCAAATGGACCGTGTGACCCCAAGTTCATAGGCAGATGAAAAGATGCTAGTTTCCTCGAATACCTATTCAAGTCTAGTCTATCGTAGTTTTTTTAGACAAAATTTAGATTTAGACCCCATGGATTTGGCTGCTGATGTTATCAAATAAAACTTGAGGCAAATGATATAGGCAATAAGAAACATAAACCCTTAACAAGGGAAAAAGATTTATTCCCTGCAGAATGTTGTATATCTTACCATTTACCCAAAGGATAACATTCAGAACATCCTATCAAAATACGATGTTAAAAATCTCCAAAACAGGCAGGTTCATATTAATATACTTAAAGAAGATTGAGGAGGGTCTGAATCCAAAGAGTAGAAACATGTGATTACGCGAAAAAAACAGTAATTTAAAGAGGAAATAATCATATTTTCAAGGGAGATGAGGGGAAGTACACTTTGCACGGATCGACATAAATTCATGATATACATATAATTACTTCAAAAAATATGCCGCTTCGTACCTTTGAAGTCCCCGTTCGGTGAAGTCCAGTATTTCTACTCTTTTTAAGCGTTGCGTTCTAGAATCTTAGTACAGTATATAGCTTAGTACAGAAATTCCCCTCCCCGCGGAAACATCCTCTAGGGAATTCAATCCCGGTGAAGGTTTACTCCGGACAATTACCATTAACAACTCCACGCGTAAAATTGAGACGGAAAAGTGAAAGCAAGACATTTAAAAAGATTTTGCATAGGAATTCTGGCTAAGTCCCCCAGTGTATAATTTCCCCTGACAAGATCACCCCCTGGAAACTTCCCTCCTCATAGAAAAATCCCCCGTGGAACCCCCCTCTAGCAAAATAATCCCTCCTCCGACCCGAAAATTTATACATACTTCACAATAACAAAAACTATATGCAAAAAATACACACATTTTATAACTTAAAGACCTTTCCCCTGGGTTTGGGGGGACAGCCTTATTATATCCAAAAGCATAGAAACGGGCGGGGGTGGGGGCACGGTTGCCCTTAAATCTTTTTTGTCTCTTAAAAAAACTATAACTTTTAATTTCATTCAAATGAGCACTCACAATATATTCTAGGACCACTGGGTCAATACAATCATCCCTAAAAAAAAAAAAAAAAAAAAAAAAAAAAAAAAAAAAAAAAACACGCATACGAGAAATATCTTATAGCAAAAAATGCGGAATTATATATTTTTGCAAAAAATAGCTTCAAATCACTAAACTGTTGTTTTCTAATAAACCGAAACGGATGGTGGGATTTTCATTAAGATTCTAATACTCAGGTAAACTTTATCAGGCTCAAACAGCTCTCTATGATGTTCCAGTGCCCTGCAGGCAGCTCAGAAAAAAAAACAAGAAAAAGAGCTTGCTAATCATGCAATAAAGAGTTTTCTTGCTGTTTGAGGGGGGGGGTCGGTATGTTGCCTGAATCAGGATACTGATAATGGCGAGTCAAAGAGTTTACTTTCGTTTCGATCCGATGCCGTTTTAAAAAGATTTTAGGCTCTTTACAAAATTCATTTAAAAAAATAAAATTCATGTAAATTTCTTTTGAAAATAAAATTTCACTATTAAGACTAATCGGAAAAATAACTACCATTTCTGAATCAGCTGCAGTAGTAACCAAGGTACTATTTTGCGGAGACATATAGCAATTTCCATGTTATTTGCTTACACATATAGCAATTTCCATGTTATTCTACTACTTTACGTACCTTTCTATGTTATTCTGGTCCTTTACAATCCTTCCTATGATATTCTGGGCCTTTACGTTCCTTCCTATGATATTCTGGGCCTTTATGTTCCTTCCTATGTTATTCTGTTCCTTTATGTTCCATCCTATGCTATTTTGGGCCTTTATGTTCCTTCCTATGATATTCTGGGCCTTTACATTCCTTCTTATGATATTCTGGGCCTTTACGTTCCTTTCTATGATATTCTGGGCCTTTATGTTCATTCCTATGATATTCTGGGCCTTTACGTTCTTTCCTATGCTATTCTGGACCTTTACGTTCCTTCCTATGATATTTTGGGCCTTTACGTTCCTTCCTATGCTATTCTGGGCCTTTACGTTCCTTCCTATGCTATTCTGGGCCTTTACGTGGCGCCCCTGTACCAAACAGGTTTCTGGTATGTATAATATTCTACCGGTTCTATAGGAAGATATTTCTACCGGTCCTATAGGAAGATATTTCTACCGGTCCTATAGGAAGACATTTCTACCGGTACTATAGGAAGACATTTCTACCGGTCCTATAGCAAGACATTTCTACCGCTCCTATAGGAAGCTACCGGTCCTATAGGAAGACATTTCTACCGGTCCTATAGGAAGACATTTCTACCGGTCTTATAGCAAGACATTTCTACCGGTCCTATAGGTAATACTTCTACGAGGCATTACACCTTTGCCAAGGCCCCTGTACCAGACTGGTTTCTGATGGGTATAATCTGGTACTACTTTACGTTCCTTCCTGACATGGTCTTCTGGATTTGCCTCACATTGCGTTATACTATGTACCATCTTGTACTAGTTAGGACCTTGGATAACGTGTTATGAAGGACAAGTTTTTCTGACACAATTTACCATATTGTCTACTCTGGTATTCTCACATTGTCTATTCAAAGGTAGTGCGCAATTGAAACTGTATCAATTATTTTATTCCAGTTTTTCTAAACCAGTATTGTCTATAACTTAATTTACGTAGGTTAAACTTCCGATGGTTAAGAAAGTGTAACTCTATTTGCGAATTTTTTGTGAAAAGGTATTTGCGTACAGTGTACAGAAACAATTAGCTTAAGTTCACTGAAATAAACTACGTTGAAGCTGTTTTTATTAAATATTTAATATATAGAGATGGTATTTTGATTGGGTTAGGTATTTAACATAATGTATTCTGGTCTGGGCTGCCCCCTTTCATTTGTCTTTGTTATAGTTTCAGTTATTTTGTTACTAAAGTATTATATTTTCATCCTGTTTTAGGGTATTCGATTAGGATTAACTTAACTTCATTTCTTGAGTATTGTCGGGCTAACACGTAAGTACCAAATTTTGAGTTCACTGCAGGGGATTTTCCACAAAGACAATTTTCCATGGGGAGGGAATTTTCCAGGAGGTGAATTGCTACTGCACTAATATCTTTACAACACGGGAGAAGTGAAGTTTGGTTAATGTATAATACACAAGTAACGTCTGAAAAGTATTGTCAATTTAAACAAGTTTATCTGACACAATTTACAGACCAGATTTCTACTTCATATATTTATTTTAATAACTTGATAAGTTATTTGAATAAAAGGAATTCAAATATTTTGTCTATGAAATAGAAGCAAACTCAATTTGCAAAAAGGTATTCCATTTGCACAACTCTGATCTGATTGAATTGTCGCCGACAATGAGATTTAATCACTGCTAAGCCTATTGTTATTGCGAGAAAGTTACCCAATTTACAGCTTAGTGTTAACTGACAGACTTCCAAATACGAACATTTTGAAAAGCAGACAAAAAATGGCACATTATAATCAGAATTATTTGATTAACATTTAAAAAGGGGTAATGAGATATATGATCTGTATAATACACAAGTGATGTTTGATAAGTATTGTCAATTTAACGAGAAATGACTGAAAAGTGTTTTGAGGGAGATGGGTTGCATGGAGGGTTGAGTTGCACGAGAGTTCAGTTAAAGGGGGTACAGTTACACAGAGGTTTAGTTAAATGGGGTCGAGTTGCATGAGAGTTCAGTAGCACGAGGGTTCAGTTGCATTGGGGATTCAGAAGCTTGGGATTCAGTTAAAGAATACCTCCTCGACAGATATATATATGTTTTTTTTAATGTATTTTATAGCTATTAGCAAAACGTCTAGAATAAAGAGCAAGGTATTTCGGAGGGGGGCAGCTCGCTTCATATACGGGAAAATTTGCATTCATCTTAGTTTTTAATGATGTTCCTTATTTCCAGTTGAAAATGCTTATTTTTTAATTTAATTGGGAAGAGAAGTTAAAGTCTAGCATAAAGAGCAAGGTATTTAGGAGGGTGCAGTTCACTTCATATACCGGATAATTTCTATTTGTCTTAGTTTTAATGATGCTCCTTATTCCATGTTGAAAATGCTTATTTTTTTTCCTTGTTGAAAATACTTATTTTTATTCATTGTTGAAAATGCTTATTTTTTTTTTAGAAGTAACCTCTTGCATACACAATGGAGAAATTTTATTATTCTCCATATAAATAAACTTCGGTCAGCATTTCCCGTGAAACTATTGCAGTTTTCTATAAAAAATGAATGATTTTCAAAATCAAAGAAAATGGCTCCATCTTTAACAAATATAGCCTTAGCTAGTTAAAACTGCACATAAATTCTTGATTTTCATTCTAACTTAACTTGTAGGAATAGGACTTAATTCAAACAAGTAAATCAGCTTTATTTAAAGTATATTAGTGCACAAAAAAAAGACTATTTTTTTTCCTCGTTCTTCCATCCAGGTGCTAACGTCTTTATCTCACTTTCACGTAGTTTTCTTCTTAGTATACGATAAAAATGATTACGCCATAGCCATACTTTATAATACCCGTCGTGTGCTCTGTATTGATGATCATCCAATCTAGGCTCCTGATCTAAAAAAAATATAATAATAAATATAGCCCTTTTTTTCAATACCCTTCTTCCAAAGACATTTGATCAAAATGTGAGGAGTGGGCCAATCTCATCATATACGTTATAATTTCTCCTTACTTACCGTCAGTTATCATGAACTATTTGATCAACATCAAAATCCAAACAGAGATCATTGAAATGTTGATCTTTTTCTGCGTTGCCAAAAGTATTGCATTCAAAATTCTTTACAGTCTCACGAAATGTAATTAAACTAATATAAGATATTTTTCAACTAATGTAAGGAGAAATTTGAAAACTCATAACAGATTGAAGTTACTTTGTATATAAGGGAGGGACGCCCCCCCCCCCCCCTTTTCAACACCTTGCTCTTTAAACGAAAGTTTTTTTTAATGCGTTGAAAAATGTTTTTTTTTCAATTGCAAATTTTCTTTAAAAATTACGAAAAAAAAGCCAACTAGAAACTGCATTAGTTTAAATGAAAAGTAGTAAATGCAATTTAATTTTGATTTTGTGTTTCAGTCATTTTTATAGAAACTGCAATAGTTTCACGAGAACCTAAACTAAAACTGTTTCATGAGAAATCATACGTACAGAGTTTTTCTCCAAATTTTTAAAGAAAATTTCCAAATGAAAAGGGGATTTTCGCACCCAACTTATGTTAATTTCTACTCGTTTTGAGTTTTGACTCGATTATTTTCCAAAAGTTAAGTTAGAATAAAAATCAAGAATTTAGCGTATTTTAAGTTTAAAATGAAAAGTATTAATATGAAAGAAAATTAAATTGGGAAGACATAGGGAGATTTTTGCACCCAACTTATGTTAATTTCTGCTTGAGTTGAGTTTGAGTCGATTATTTCCTACAAGTTAGGTTAGAATGAAAATATTCGCTTTAAGTTTTAATGTCACTCCTTACTTTCAGATAAAAAAAAGCAAAAAAACTTTAGAAACTGCATTAGTTGAAATGAAAAGTAGTAAATGCAACTTAATTTTGATTTTGTAATTCAGACATTTTTATAGAAACAGCAATAGTTTCATGAGAACCTAAACTACAATAGTTTCACGGGAAATCATCCGTACATAGGTTTTTTTCCAAATTTTAAAGAAACTTCGCAATTGAAAAGAAGATTTTTGCACCCAACTTAAGTTAATTTCTGCTCGTTTTAAAACTTTTTTTTTTATTTATTTAATTATGTAAAAGATCAAAAGTCTTTCTCATCCTTAACTCCTTAGTCTTTATCTTGAGGTTGGCTTTTTTTCCAAATTTTTAAAGAAAATTTGCAATTGAAAAAAAAAATATTTTTAAAAGCATTAAAAAAAAACTTTAGTTTAAAGAGCAGGGTGTTGAAAGGGGAGCAGTCCCTCCCTTATATGAAAATTTACTTCAATCTGTTATGAGTTTTCAACTTTCTCCTTACATTAGTTGAAAAATATCTTATAGTTGTTGAATTACATTTCGTGAGACTGTAAAGAATTTTGAATGCAATACTTTTGGCAATGCAGAAAAAAAACAATATTTTCATCTCTGTTTGGATTTTGATGTTGATCAAATAGTTCATGATAACTGACGGTAAGTAAGGAGAAATTATAACGTATATGAGGAGATTTGCCCACTCCTCACATTTTGATCAAATGTCTTTGGAAGAAGAGTAGCGAAAAAAAAGGGCTATATTTATTATTATTTTTTTTTTAGATCGGGAGCCTAGATTGGATGATCATCAATACATAACACATTATGGGTATTATAAAGTATGGCGATGGCGTAATCATTTCTATCGTATACTAAGAAGAAAACTAAGTGAAGGCGAGATAGAGACGTTAGCACCTGGATGGAAGAACGAGGAAAAAAAATAGTCTTTTTTTTGTGCACTAATATACTTTAAATAAAGCTGATTTACTTGTTTGAATTAAGTCCTATTCCTATAAGTTAAGTTAGAATGAAAATCAAGAATTTATGCGCAGTTTTAACTAGCTAAGGCTATATTTGTTAAAGATGGAGCCATTTTCTTTGATTTTGAAAATCATTCATTTTTTATAGAAACTGCAATAGTTTCACGGGAAATGCTGACCGAAGTTTATTTATATGGAGAATAATGAAATTTCTCCATTGTGTATGCAAGAGGTGACTTCTAAAAAAAAAATAAGCATTTTCAACAATGAATAAAAATAAGCATTTTCAACAAGGAAAAAAAATAAGCATTTTCAACATGGAATAAGGAGCATCATTAAAACTAATACAAATAGAAAATATCCGGTATATGAAGTGAACTGCACCTTGCTCTTTATGCTAGATTTTAACTTCTCATCCCAATTAAATTGAAGAAATAAGCATTTTCAACTGGAAATAAGGAACATCATTAAAAACTAAGATGAATGCAAATTATCCCGTATATGAAGCGAGCTGCCCTCTCCGAAATACCTTGCTCTTTATTCTAGACGTTTTGCTAATAGCTATAAAATACATTTAAAAAAAAATATCTGTCAAGGAGGTACTCTTTAACTGAATCCCAAGCTTCTGAATCCCCCATGCAACTGAACCCTCGTGCTACTGAACTCTCATGCAACTCGACCCCATTTAACTAAACCTCCGTGTAACTGTACCCCCTTTAACTGAACTCTCGTGCAACTCAACCCTCCATGCAACCCATCTCCCTCAAAACACTTTTCAGTCATTTCTCGTTAAATTGACAATACTTATCAAACATCACTTGTGTATTATACAGATCATATATATCATTACCCCTTTTTAAATGTTAATCAAATAATTCTGATTATAATGTCCGATTTTTGTCTGCTTTTCAAAATGTTCGTATTTGGAACACTGCCAGTTAACACTAAGCTGTAAATTGGGTAACTCTCTCGCAATAACAATCGGCTTAGCAGTGATTAAATCTCATTGTCGGCGACAATTCAATCAGATCAGAGTAGTGCTAATTGAGTACCTTTTCGCAAATTGAGTTAGCTTCTATTTCATAGACAAAATATTTGAATTCCTTTTATTCAAATCACATATCAAGTTATCAAAAAAAATATATGAAGTAGAAATCTGGTCAGTAAATTGTGTCAGAAAAACTTGTTTAAATTGACAATACTTTTCAAACGTTACTTGTGTATTATACATTAACCAAACTTCACTTCTCCCGTGTTGTAAAGATATTGGAGCAGTACCGATTCACCTCCTGGAAACTTCCCTCCCCATGGAAAATTCTCCTTGTGGAAAATCCTCTGCACTGAACTCAAAATTTGATACTTACGTGTTAGCCCGACAACACTCAAGGAATGAAGTTAAGTTAATCCTAATTGAATATCCTAAAACATGATGAAAATATAATACTTTAGTAACAAAATAACGGAAACTACAACAATGAACAATGAAAGGGGGCAGCCCAGACCAGAACACGTTATGTTAAATACCTAACCCAATCAAAATACCATCTCTATATATTAAATATTTAATAAAAACAGCTTCAACGTAGTTTATTTCAGTGAACGTAAGCTAATTGTTTATGTACACTGTACGCACATACCTTTTCCCAAAAAATTCGCAAATAGAGTTACGCTTTCTTAACCATCGGAAGTTTAACCTACGTAAATTAAGTTATAGACAATACTGGTTTAGAAAAACGGGAATAAAATAATTGATACAGTTTCAATTGCACACTACCTTTGAATAGACAATGTGAGAATACCAGAATAGACAATCTGGTAAATTGTGTCAGAAAAACTTGTCCTTCATAACACGTTATGCAAGGTCCTAACTAGTACAAGATGGTACATAGTATAACGCAATGTGAGGCAAATCCAGAAGACCATGTCAGGAATGAACGTAAAGTAGTACCAGATTATACCCATCAGAAACCAATCTGGTACAGGGGCCTTGGCAAAGGTGTAATGCCTCGTAGAAGTATTACCTATAGGACCGGTAGAAATGTCTTGCTATAAGACCGGTAGAAATGTCTTCCTATAGGACCGGTAGAAATGTCTTCCTATAGGACCGGTAGCTTCCTATAGGACCGGTAGAAATGTCTTGCTATAGGACCGGTAGAAATGTCTTCCTATAGGACCGGTAGAAATGTCTTCCTATAGAACCTGTAGAAACATCTTCCTATGGGACCGGTAAAAACATCTTCCTATGGGACTGGTAAAATACTACAACTACCAGAAACCTTTTTGGTACAGGAGCGCCACGTAAAGGCCCAGAATATCATAGGAAGGAAAATAAAGGCCCAAAATGTCATAGGAAGGACCGTAAAGGCCCAGAATAGCATAGGAAGGAACGTGAAGGCCCAGAATATCATAGGAAGGAACATAAAGGCCCAGAATATAATGAGAAGGAACATAAACGCCCAGAATATCAGAGGAAGGAACATAAAGGCCCAGAATATCACAGGAAGGAACGTAAAGGCCCAGAATATCATAGGAAGGAATGTAAAGGCCCAGAATATCATAGGAAGGAACGTAAAGTAGTAGAATAACATGGAAATTGCTATATGTATAAGCGAATAACATGGAAATCGCTATATGTCTCCGCAAAATAGTACCTTGGTTACTACTACTAGCTGCAAATACGTGTACATATTTGTGCATACGTGTCGCACGCCATGTAAAGCCATAGCTGTCTTAAAACTTCTCTACTGATTTCGCTAGCGACACTAATCGATACTCACTGGTTTGTAATATGCATCATAAAATAGTTTCTTTTCGCAGTTAATGCGTTTATAAATTTTTCCGTTAACTGGTTATTGAGACCTAAGAAATAGACGTTCCCTTAGAATCAGAATTACATCCTGAATACAAATATAAAATTCATTTTTATCAGACGCTTTCTTTACCCCCATCCCTTAATGGTCAGATATGTACCATGAATTAAATAAAAATATCCCAGTAGAAATTACCCCCCCCCCACTAATTTTAAAAGCCCATTACAATCATAGCTTCTCGGGCTTAGTAACAGCTTTTCGTTTGTAATAGTTTTCTTATGCAGTGTTAATAAATTGATTGATTGATTCCCCTCGCCTTGCCCTCAAATAGAGCACACATATTGTGAATGAATTAATTCATTATTATGACCTGATTCATAATTTTTTTTCACGTCTTTTAATTTGAAACCTTTATTTTTTTTTACCTTACTATTTTACCTGTTTTAATTTCATTAGATGAGCTTTCTGTTTAATTTAAATAGAGATATGTTCATCAAAACGATTTTTACGCTTTTCTTTGAATATATATAACCTTACAACTTCCATAATCTGTTGAAAGAAGAAAAGAAATTGGCCGAGAGCGATACCTGTATTTGTGTGAGACTAAGTATTCTTAAGATCTTTCGAAATGAAAGATATCGTTATCAGGATTGCCATCTGTTGAACGAAAGTGTTATTTTAACACTATTTCATCTCACGTAGTACTCTAGCAGTTGCTAAACTTGAATGACCAAATTGTAGCACTTCCATAATATCTTGGACGAAATAATGGGGGTTTTGAAAATATAATGCAGAGGAATTCACAAAAAGTGCAAAACGCCTTTTTAGAAGAAGTAGGAATAACCTGACATAAAAGATTTAAAAATGAACTTAAAACTAGTCCATGTACAGTTACACGGACCAAGCATGTTTTTGTGACTTACGCCACAACATGTGCAAAAAAGTTGACTGTAGCACCAAACTATGTAGCCCGTAAATTTCGGCAATCTTAGCACTTTAGACACTAACCGTAGTGGCAAGCCTGATCGTTACACGACTTTGTAATTGGAAATTTAATTTCAATTGAAACTCAATGAAGTTGCCGAATTTTCTTTCCCGAGTATGAAAACTTGTAGATTTTTGGATTAAATTTTCCAAGGGGACTGAGTGAAGAGGATAAAGCCTCTGATAAGGTGTTTTCAGACTTGGATAATTTAAATGTACCATGTTTATATTCCGACCCCTTCCACTCAACATGTAGCCCCTTCAGTATTTCCCTTTTTGTCTTCTATGAGCCATAGCTCGCTCTTTGCAGGAGTCATATCTGCTCAATATGGAACGTCTCACTTTTTATTTACGTAACATCTCAAGTTTCGTATAATATTTTGTTTTCCTTAATATTATCCGAAATTATTTTTCCTAATAATCTTTTTTTCACAATCCAAGTTTTGATTATATTTAGCCGTTTTTTCTAAGTAAACTTGTTTTTTGTGTTTAGTTTCTAGATTTGGTTTAGTTTTTTTTCTAAATTTAGAAGCTTTGGTACTTGGGACATAAAGTTAAAAAGTTTTAAGTCTCTTGGATCCATGTGCCTTTGGTCTAATAAATACTTTTCTTTATATTTGCTAGTTTTGGTATCAAGGACATGAAATGAAAAAAAAAAGTTTTTTATCTTTTGGACCCATGTGTCTTTGGTCTAGTCATACCGAAAAACTGTGCTTTTCTTAGATTTTTCATTATATTTGGAACAGGTTCCATGGAGAAGGATTATCATAACTCAGAATGGCCCTAGCCTACATTACGACATTTTTCGGAAATGAAACAATGATCGAACGGAAACCAAAAGATTTTTCTACTTTTTCGCTCCTCGCCCACTTTTCCTGCTTTACGTTGGTTTAAGAGGTTTACCCCCCCCCTTTCTTGCGTGTGTAACTGATAAAAGACTTGGATAATAGCCCTAACGAGGGCTATCAGTTTGGCCTCTTTAACAAAAAAAAGATATCTTGTCCTTTTTTCAAGGAGCTTCAGTCCATGATATCAAAGAAATTTTGCAGAGCATATTCAGGAAAAACAAAATAGTATAAGTGGTGCATTTTGCAAAAGTTTTACTGGTACCATTTTTCTGGTAATTGATTCTGGTAACATTTTTCTGGTCATTTTTCTGGTAATTTTTCTGGTAAGTACTGGTAATTGATTTTTCTATATACTTGTTTGAAGAAAAGCGAAAAAATGTAAAATGATAAAGAGAACCTTATTTAGTAAAATAACGAAGAAAATAATAAAAGAAGGTAACAAATATAATAAAGAAGAATAATAAAATAATAAGGATAAATAATACAGAAAAAATTAATAGTATAAAAATAAAACTAACAATTATTTAGGAAAACCAAGAAAACCAAGGTGATAGTTAGCCAGTTGAAAAAAAAAAAAAAAACAAGCAAAAACAAAATAAGACATATTGGCGAAGACCTTCGCTATGCTGTCACCAGTGCTCTAACACAGATCAAAGAAAACATCTTTAAGTAAAACCTTTCAAAACTGAAGAAACACCGAGTGTCATAACAGGTAAAAAACAATTGAGAGCGTAATAATTTATCTTTAATTTTATACAAGATACTTAAAGACTTGTCTGCTACTAAAATAACATTCTATTTTTTTTCTGGGTTTTGTGTTTTCAGTAAAGCCTTACTTTTTAAAAACTCTACAAATGCAGGGAATCAAGTTTTTTGGCGCTGTTTATAAGTATATTTCGCACAAGCTATGAAGCAGTAACTTCTGTCAGTTTGAAGTTTCAACTTTGCTCTTTAATATAATTAGAATATATTGTAATTTCATAAAAGACTGAGTCAATAGAAATAAAATCCTTATTCTTCATCACAAAGCGACAAAGACGTAGAAAAATGAAGATGAAAAATAATGGTTTAAATAATGTACAGACAGATAGGGATCTAAAGAGGAAGCAAATTCGTCGGCCTACAACTATAATCTGTGACTAACCCAAATAACCTAACAAATAGGTTATACGTAGTACTTGTGATTGAATAAAAACTAGGTAAAAATTTTATAGCATAATTTCCAGCTTTGACTATGCATCTTGAAAAGAGAAGATACAATTGCAAGAATGGAATGACACTCAGGAAAGGATCACTCTTGGTGGAGATAGGGTAGAAAGATAAATCAAAAGTCATTTGCAGCATTGTAAAACTTAAATTGATTTTATAGAAAAAAAATGAGCTTTTCAGTATAGTAAAATAGAAAAATTGAAAGTTAGTATCACTTTTGAGGAAGACTTTTCATTTTCAATTGATATTTAATTTGTCACCAGATATTCAGGAACTGATCCAACTTGTTAAAGTCATTACATTATATTAATTCTAAAGTCAGTTTGCCTTCATAGAGATTACATCGACAACGTCTGAGAAAATTTCTATGACTAAACCAAATACAATGTTACCCTTAGGTGGTAAATTTACTGACTGTCGGATTCTTAAAATACACTTAATTACCAGCAAAGCCTATTTTACAACAGACTTAAAAAACTGCTTACATTTTCTTGGAAACACAATTTGAAGTGTCCTTATCCCTTCCTCCTCCTCCAAATAAAATCCCAAGAATTTAAACTTAATCTCTAGCAATGAGACAAATCTGGGTAGACTTACCAAAACTGTGTATAAAGGAGGGCACCATTTTAATTAAAACTATTGACCGTATAATGAGAATACTCGCTTGGCTTCATGTAACCTTTGTGGGCATCCAGACATTTTACCATAAATAATTTGGTCATCTTTTTTATACCATAGATTTTTATACCATACGAAGTGCCCTGGTATGAAAAAAAATACATTTTGCCAACATTTTTCTTTATTAAGGCAGCACGATTGTGATTCCTATGATATATGCATTACTTATTTCACATGCCTTATTAGAAATAGAAGAGCGGTTTGTTGCTCGCACTAAAGTAAAAGTTGGATCTCAAGTGAATGGCTGGTCCTAGAATTTCTTATCTGCTAAGGTTTGTAATAAGGCAAAATTTTTTGCTAAATATCTGGATAGACTCTAGCTGTCCCAGAACTGGTGTTGTACATCCGATTTGTTTATCCACCGAACCCCGCTTTTTAATAGAGCTTGAAAAATATGGAGCTGCTATTTGTTCCAATTTTTTTGAAAAGAATATTAGTAACCCACGACCTTTGTGGGAAAACTTAAAGCAGAAAAAGAGCCCACCCATTCATTTAATATCCCTTCCAAAGTATGGGAACAACATTTTTTGAAAGTTTCAGAACCTGACCCACTAATAGAAAATTCTTCCTAAGCCGCACTTCAAAAGATACTTTTGATAGGGGGTCAAATCAACGTTTACTGTAGCTGTTTCTGATGTTCATAATATAATTTGTAAAATCAAGAAGTCTCTCTCGAGAGGTATAGTCTCGAGAATCAAAATAAGAAACCAAAGAAACAGTGCTGGATCCAGGAATTTTTACGGGGGGGGGAGCGCAAAATCGGTTGATCGCATAAAATTGTGTTAGGAGCAAGTTTAATTAACGCAAACTTGCGTTAATTGGGGGGCGGGGAGGGTCACTCCCTCCCCCTCCCCTAGATCCACTGCTGCAAAGGAGCTTAAAAATTCAGTAATATTAGGTCTGGTGACCACCTGAGAACTCCAAATAAGAGATTTTACTTCTAATGGATCCCAAAATATTGATTTGTAAAGAAATCATTTAATGTAGAAATACTTTTCTAGCATGAACAAATGGTACCTCAGAAAAATAAGGAGTCTCAAGGGTAGGTGGGAAATGGCTGTGTATTGCACAAAGCCAAGATTTGGGTAATTCTGCCTTTCGGCATTGAAAAATTTAGGTGCCCCTCCCCATGGTAATTTTATGGAAAAGCCAAAAGATTAACTCTTTATTTCGGGACGAAATTCTATTCCAACGAAATGAACCTTTTTAACCATTTTCATTATTAATTCGCTGCTCTTCTTACTTTCGCTTGTTTTCTAACGGCATATTTCTTTGTTATTAATTTTTCCAGCAATTTTTTTTCGTTAGTTTTTTCCAAATAGACTTGTGTATTTTTGTGTTTAGTTTTAATTATCACAATTATATTATTTTCTGTTATAGGCCTTACGTCAAATTGTTGAAATTCATTATTTTTAATCTTTATATACCTTTTTTATATTTGACCCCATGCAAGCGTTACATATAGTACATTTCTCTGTATTGTACATATCTAATTTGTCACTTCTCTGTGCCTTGTCTCACCCTAGGCTGAAAGAAACCAACGAAAAAACCGGTTCTTAAATGCGTCAATGGACGAAAAACTTGAGTGGTCGGCATCGCATCATACAAGTACCTAAAAATTTAATGTTTATTAATATTGATGAATATATTAGAGAGAATAACATCAACCGTCAAGGGCTTTCCATGATTATTCAAAAGCACTGACAGTCTCTGAGAGAATATTTTGATGTTTACTGTCCTAGGAAACTCGTGAATCTTTCTTGGAATGAGAGTCTCAAATTAAAATTTAAGTCCTCTTTATTAGGAGTTTATTTTTGGGTGTCTTTCAAAAATGAATACCCATTGCTGAGTGAGAAGGCGATCAAAATTTTCATTCAATTTTTAACAACATATTTACGTGATAAAACATTTTGATCTGTGACAGAAATTAAAACTCGGTACCGTTCTTGGCGTGAAACAGATCCAGCTCGTCGTCCTGCACTAACATCATAGAAACTGACTCTCTACATCCTGCTGTCAAACAAACAAGAACAACCGTTGCCCTAAAAATGTCATGTTTTTTATCTTGTTTTTTTTAAACAATTATTTTATTTAAATGTTTCACCTTTATGCGTATTTCCTATTGTCTTGATTCAGACTTTTGTGATTATCATACTTGGATGTATTTGCAGCACCTTTTTCTTCCAAATCTGTGTTAGCGGTCCACCAAATGAAAAAGGATATATTTAGTGGTCCATGAACTTATAAAGGTTGGTAAGCACTGATCTAAAGAATGTCACTAAGGACAAAAAAACGGCAAATGAAGGGGGATATGTTTCTTCCTCGAAAAGTTGAACTCTTTCAGGCTCGTTTTTTCTCCATTCATAGCTTTGTAGGAAATGGTGAATAAACCTAGGAATGACTAGAATAACTGTCTTGTGTAGGTCAACTTTCAAAGCCGTTTAAGTAAGATGAGGTAAAAAGCCAAATAAAATGAACTGTTTAACAACATTTTCGAATTTGCATCGTAAAAAATAGCCTATCCCACGTTACAAGATCCCACACCCCGAGAAATGTCTGTATTCAATCCAATAACAAATACTATTTCTAAATAATAGGCATATTTTATAACTTATACCAATTCCTAAGAGACTGTGTGGAGTCATGTCATCCCCAGGTGGGAACTTATTGGACGTTTTAATTATGCTGAACGAATTAGATATATCAAAATTCTGATCCGATGAATTTGAGGGATAAGGCTAGGGAGGGAGGGGGCTAGATGCCCTTTATTCTTTTTGATCAAATAAAAAGAGAACTAGAAATTATGATTTATTCGGTTGAGCCCTCCCTCAATCTTCTAAGAATATTGGTTTGACAGCATCAAACTTTGGAAAAAAGGCATATAATGCAATCTTTTTTTTAGCTAAAAATATACAAAACTCCACATTTATCTAGATGAGAGCTTAAACCTGTATAATCAGATTATCTAATGTGCATAATCTGAGCAAGTTTCATTAAGATTCCATGACTTTTTTAGGGTGTTTTCTCCTCCTTTGTGAAAACCACACAATTCTTCCCATGTTCGTAGCTTTTGATGGGTAACATTAAACTTAATGAATATTATATATTTGGAATCAGGATAAAAAAGCCAATTCTTTTTAAGCTATCCATCGTTATCAAAAGTTTCTCTTCTATAATATCAATCAATTCGAAATTGCTGGAACTGTTAGGAATCAGTAAGACAAATAAAGAGATTTCATTGACAAATTAAGGCAAATTCCGTTGTGTAAATCACTGCACGAATTGGTAAAACAGCTGCATTTACCAGCTGAAATTTCGATTTCGGTACATTTAATACTGATTATTTAACCAAATAGAAAAATGTGGCACCATCTGTAAAATCCCGGGAAGAGTCAGTAAAACTGCTGCATTTACCGATTGCGGTAAGCACAGCCCCATACGTGACGGCCCTGATCATTGGTAGCGCAATATTTCTGCCTAAGTAAAGAGCGATGTGGACACGATGTATTATATATTTATTTCATTTTTTTTTAGACCGGGGCACTTCGTATCGGAAGAGTTATCGTAGAAACTTCAAAAAGAGCTAATTTGATTGAAAATTGAAAGGGCTAGTGTCCTTTTATTAGTCGAAAGTGACAAGAGGGCAACCAAACGTCCTCTCACACCAACAATTTCCCCAAACACATCCGATAGAAATTTTGAGATTGCCATTTTGTTTAGTATAGTTAAAAGGTTTGGAAATTATGTCTTTGAGGATAACAACCCCCCACAGCTCTCAGGACAAGGATTATCAGGGGGCATAAAGGTTTTTTAAAGAAAGGGTGGTCGTATAAAATTCAGGATGAGCTCATTGGATTGATAATTCTAGTGCCCTTTATAAGTTTCAAAGTGATCAGAGGGTGGCTACCCTTAATCCTCACCTTGTATTTTCCTGAAATGCATCTGATACAAGTTTTAAGATGACCATTTTTGTCATAGAATTTTTGGAAAACACCCATTTGATCGGATATTGAAAGGACTAGTAAATTTTTAATAGTCAAAAGTGATTGGCGGGCAACTAAACAACCCCCACCGTCCATCCATTCCCAAAGCACATCTAATCAAAATTTTCATAGAGCCATTTCTTTCAGCGTAGTTAATTGGTTTGGAAATTATGTCTTTGAGAATGACAACCCCCTCCCACAGCCGTTAGTGCCAGGTTTGTAAGTTATGCCTAGGGAGAATACAAGGTTTTTATGGAACGGGTTTTGTATCAACTCCGGAAAATGCTCACTGAATTGGAAATCTGATGTTATAGTGCCCTTTCTTAAGAGTCAAAGTGATCGGAGGCAAAAAAGGAAAGAACTATAATAAAAAAAGAGGACCTGTACATTTAAAAAAAATGGAGAATATAAATTACATAGAGAAAAATACAAGAAGACAAAAAACAAATAAAAAACACTAAGCAATATCTCCAAATATTTGCTGTCATTCATGCCAAGAAAAAAAAGAAGGAAGGAAACGAAAGAAATCAATAGAAAGAAAACATCACGTGGTAATCAATTGCCAATGTTTTAGCTTCTTGATGTAGCAAGGTTGGACAAGATGAAAGGCTTGCTTTTTGGACAAATGTCGTACAACCAAAATATATTTCAAATAAAAAAATTTTTTTAGTTGCTAGTTTTGTGATTTGTTGCACACGTATAGTTAGAATCAGCTTCTGCTGGTTTTGCCAGCGGAAAAACATTCAATTTGTAAGAAGGAAATTAAGTAGCTTCCTCTAAGGTTAAACTCTATCATATTGCCAAAACATAAGCATCAAAAAGAAAGGGTAAACAAATGTTTGTTTGAATATATATTTGCAAATCATTTAATAACAAATTTAATTTTTCTATCTAGTTTTTATTTAGCACGAGAATACTCACACATAACTAAAGTAAATTTTAAATTTAAGCACTTCAAGTGCATACTTAGGTAAACAGATCTCTTCTTTTTTGGATAATTGATATACTAAGATTTTCTGGCGTGGAAAAAAACGATCTTGACAGGTCAGGAATTTCATAAAATCTGTTAATAGCCTTTATTTTTGAAAAAGAAATCATTCGATTAACGTCATATTTATCTAAATCAGTATTACAATGATGCAATGTAGCCTACTAATATAAAAGTCTGTAACCACATTACAGCCATAAATAGCGTCACATTAGCTATCATTTCATTGGGAGATTAATGCTTCCATGCTCGAACTGCATTGCCACTTCCAAAATTTCTAAATGAATCGGTTTGTCCTTTATGACATCTTTCACAAACGAATCCGAAAACCGATGGGAGGATTGCGTTACTTTAGGCATGCTTAGCAAAGAGGGTAGTAAAATAAATATAAAAATTAGCGATCGCCTCAAAGGATACTACAAATCTTATAAAAGTTATGATTTTTTTAAACACAAAAATCACAAATTTTCAACTCAAGACTTTGGATGAACCCAGCTATTGTACTTTCTCAGATAAATCTAGTGAATGAACCGGAAGTAATGATTTTGTAGTCTTTTTCCATTAGATCACCTTTCACCGAGGCCATGATTGTCAATCGCCTGTTCGGAGTCATTCAGCCTGCAACCCTTACATTCAAATAACGTGCAATCACCAGTATACCTTTTCGGGGAGACCTGTCAATGACTATTTGAATTTGACTGTAAAACGGATCTATTAAGTGTTCAGGCACATCTCTGGCTGGGGTGTATACGCTACGGTCTGTCATATTGATATTTTGACCTTTAAATCTTGGCAATGAAAACCTCCTTGATACAGCCTCATATTCGAGGAGCCCAGTGGCCACTCTTTGGGATAATATCAGACCTACTATTGCTAAACCAGAGCCATCAGTTGGTCCTGAGTTGTAAAATATAAGCTTCTTCCCAGACGGTGCTTCTAGGTTAGGGAGGTCATGTCCATTCAGCCTCGTCTCAGAGACACACTAGATGTCAAGGTTATAAATATGAAATTCTTCAGCTATAAAAGCTTGTGTCAGGAGGGACTATATCAAGCATAGGTTTCAGCAGCCAAAGTTTACACCTTGTCTTCTTGATACAATGGTAGCTAGCCCACTTTTCGACGAGGGCATAAGTCTCGTTGCACCACATAAAACCAGAGACGCCATAGCCAAACTTTTACTCTGCTTTGCATTCATCATCATATTTTTAGCTAGCCCAATTTTCGACGAGGGTGCAAGTCTCGTCGCATCGCATAAAACCGTGGATGCCATATCCGAGCTTTAAATCTGTATCACAATTCATCCTCTTTGTTGGGCGTTCCTTGGGGATAAAATTTACCACAAAGTCCCCAGCCTTGCAGTCACCCGGAGCGCGGTAGCCATCACCATGCTTGGTGTGAAGCTTAGTGACGTTTAAGCCCTTTCACCACTTTGAGGTGCGCTGACGGATTCCCTAAGCTGTTTAGGGATGAAGGGTTGAGCTTTATTGCTGGAGCTACATAGCATATATTATTACGTAACCTAACCTAACCTAGGCACCTCTCTCCCCCCCCCCCCCCTAAGCCCCAAAAAATAGCAGTCTAAATATCGTATACACAATGAAAACCACGCTATTCATTGTATTACCCTATATCGGTGTCTTAAAATTACTCCTCCAAACGCCCTCCATCACACAATCGACTACCCCCCCCCCCTAGACAATATGCTGCCTACGCCTCCTGCATATATACAGGCTAAATAGTTAATAGATAGACTGTGTAGTCAATAGGACGAAAAACACTTCAGAGCTCACAAGTAAAACCGAAAAATCATGACTACAATCACTTGTTATAGGTCATACAATCAGACGAAGTTGAATTATAAAAATTTCATAACTATTCCTTGCCTCATATCTAGGATCTAATGATTGAGAAGGAGGTGGGGTAGAGAGAATAAATTAGGGATGGAGGAATGAGAAAGAGACCAATTACCACATATTTTCAGGAAACCAAATCGTACTGTTTCCTTAAATACTGTTTCCTTAAATTTCCAGGCTTAGCTAGCCCTGCGCTCCCAGCTAGAGTCACTAATGGGCTTCAGAAAGGGCTCTACCTACTATGGGCGTTGTCAAAGCCATAACCACCTTACTACTTGATTTCTGACGATTATAATTGATTTCCAAGGATTTTTTTGGATTTCTATATTAAAATTATGTTCTCGGCGCTTACGATTTTATTAGTTTCGACTTTACTTGGTACCGCACTCCTCACTTGGTATTTGTGTATTACAGAAATAAAGCTATGTCAATAGAAAAAATTGACTTGTGAAAGGATGAATATATTCTAATCATATTCTGACATTTATATGATGTGGCGTGGGAGTTAGTCCTACTTTTAGTTGGTAAGCTTTTTCAACCCATTACCTGTTTCATCCAATTCAAATAAAAAAAATATTCTTATTATTGTCATCTTGGTTTTATCTAGATATCCTGAGTACATCGCATTCAGACCATTTGAATGCTATGTTATACTACACGAACATCAATAAAATTTATTCATATTACTGTCAATGGCAAAAGGCCAAACCAATCGATTATATTTGCGCAACTAAGGCATTGCACTAGCCAAGAATAGACGGTGACATTCAAGAGCACCTGGCCTTGATATAGGTCACAGATTTCTCAAAACTGTCTGGACTTCATAGAGTTCGTTGACCTTCAATAGGAAATGAACTTGATACGGTTCACTGCTTCCTATAGCAGCAACCAATGTATTAACTAGATATCTGCTTGTTTCATCTTCACGATACAAGTTCTCCAATGTGTATTATATAATAGACAAATACCAAGAAAATGACCTTAGAAGTAAGTTCTTCCCTTTTATTATTTATTTTCTGTTTCACCAAATACTTAATATTTCAAGATTGATTTTAATATAAGTCACATGATTTCTTACATTACATGACATTTCATTTTAACATGAGCAAGCATTAAGTAGTCCTTCTGAGCAAGTTTTAGCGTGCTTAACTATCCAAAAAGTAACATTATGCGGTTATAGATATGGCACGAATTGGAAAAGTGTTAGGATCACTTCTACTCTGCAACCTTGTGGTATCAGGGTCAGTTGTCTTCCTATTTGCTAGCATTTATCTGTACTATTAAGGGTAATTTTCACGACTAGAACTGTCACCGTAGTCTCTAGGACGGGGATGGTAGAGTCCTTTGATCGGTTGGCTATCAGTTATGAATAACTTATTTTTCAGTATTAAAAAGCTCCCATATTTACAATCTTCAGTAAAAGTCCTGTACTTTGACAAGAACATCCTGCCCTTAGCATTATCGTTTGGATATCAAATTACTTGGTCAATGATTTTAGTTTTATTTATTTTAACTGTTTCAATTAATTGCTTCATAATTGTTTATTTTTTTTAGCCCTTGACTATGTGTAACTTATAGACTGTTGCTAGTGATGGAAAAAAAAATTACACACGTTGTCTAGCATTTGCTGTCTCCTAATTTTTCTTCAGACTTTGCAACTATGTTTTTCTTTTCTTCAGAAATTGAGATCAGTCTCTTATTAACACAGTAATTTTGTCAGTTGCACTAATTTTACTCTATAGTTAAGCTAAAAAATACCAAATAACGGACTGCACTTGACATGCACTTGAGAGCTCTTGCAAGACTCAGATACTTTCCTTGGTTATTCTTCCGTTTAGCTTGCTCAGTTATCAATATAACATTACTGACTTAATACTGGCTATTCATTGTGACGTAAAACCTATGTATATCCTAATATGAGGTCCTTATATACTGAAAGTGCTAACGTCACTATTGCTAACATCAAAGTATGGGTTTTTCTTTTTGTGTCATTTATGGCTTTAGCCAGCAGCTATGATGTTCTGTATATTTGACATATCATCTAGAAAAATGTCGTTTTTAATAAAATCGTTTTTATTAAAGAAAAGTGCTGAAAGTAAAGTACTGTTTTTTCGTTGGTACTACAACTTGAAAGAAGGTTTTAGGAAATACATAAAAACAGAAATTGTTCTGAATTGAAATAATAAAGCATTTTGAAAAAGCATTGCTTGCTTTCCTAGAGCTGATAGAAGAGCTGCTTTCCTAATACAGACTCCCAAAATGTGGGACAACCCTACTCCAAGTGTATTGGTCCCCTCCACCCATGTAAAGATCGGATGGTAGCACCCCAAGTAATTTGCCAGTCTGCTTTTGAGCTTGAAATTTGTTTATGTGCTGGACCCATTAAACCCAAGAAAATAACAAAATTATGAAAAAAAATAAAAATAAACGGAAAATAATCGGTTAAAACCCTCGAAAATAGAAGGGCTCTCAATTCTTGAAGTTGAATTTTTTAATGATTTGAACCAATTAGAAAATATTGTAATTGTAAAATATTGTGAAAAACTGTAGAAAATAACTAAATATGAATCAAATCCTAAAATACAGAAAAATCTGTTAAAACCCTCAGCACCTAGTAGGGTTATTTCCCCAAGATGAACTCAAAAATCCGAGAAAAGCCAAATCCAATGGGTGCTCTTCCGTCCTTTTAACGCCTGGCTGGTAGAACCCGCTAGTGCTTTGCCACTCTGCCCTTGAACTTGGCATTTTTGATGTGCTGGATCCATTAAATGCGATAAGATAATAAAATATGAAAAAAAAAATCTTAAAATACAGGAATTACAAAAATATAACCAAAAAAAGTGTGCGTTAAAGAAGTCAAACGGTACATCATCCCTCCAAACCCAGGAAGAACCCAAGAGGGGGATATAGATGCTTCCCCTTAAAAAAAAAAAAAATCTTAAAGTATAGAAAAATAATCCTTTAAAAGTTAATAAATGGAAAAAATTGCCTTTTTTCCTTGTACAATTTGGTTCCAAAGTATATTTTGAAATGTGGTAGGTCCACAGTCCAATTTTCTTAGCTTTATTCTTTGTGTCCTCAGGTTAAATGTCAGAAGATATATGTTTGCATACGAGAAAACTTAAGGCGTGATGAATGCTCTTAGCGGCACGGCTGGGAACTATAAATTTTACTGTATAGCCAGTCCAAAAAAAGTGTAAAGTTACAAAGGAAATGTGACAGGAAGTACAGCAGGGATATCAACTATTAACTATGAGATCTACTTTTGTCTTTATCTGATAGGAGTGTTATTTTTGTATTTTTGTTTGTAATTTTTTTTTGAAATATTATCATTGTTAATAGTCATCAGTGTTAAAAGCCCATTACA
Source organism: Artemia sp. Qi Xiang Cuo (assembly GCF_049724085.1). Classification (NCBI taxonomy): domain Eukaryota; kingdom Metazoa; phylum Arthropoda; class Branchiopoda; order Anostraca; family Artemiidae; genus Artemia; species Artemia sp. Qi Xiang Cuo. The sequence goes on from NC_142794.1 coordinate 30,565,310, forward strand.
ATCATAGCTTCTTGGGCTTAGTAACAGCTTTTCGTTTGTAATAGTTTTCTTTTGAAGTATTAATAAATTGATTGATTGATTCCCCTTGCCTTACCCTCAAGTAGAGCACACATATAGTGAATGAATTAATTCATTATTATGACCTGATTCATAATTTTTTTTCACGTCTTTTAATTTGAAACCTTTATTTTTTTTTACCTTACTATTTTACCTGTTTTAATTTCATTAGATGAGCTTTCTGTTTCATTTAAATAGAGATACGTTCATCAAAACGATTTTTACGCTTTTCTTTGAATATATATAACCGTACAACTTCCATAATCTGTTGAAAGAAGAAAAGAAATTGGCCGAAAGCGATACCTGTATTTGTATGAGACTAAGTATTTTTAAGATCTTTCGAAATGAAAGATATCGTTATCAGGATTGCCATCTGTTGAACGAAAGTATTATTTTAGCACTATTTCATCTCGCGTGGCACTCTAGCACTTGATAAACTTGAATGACCGAATTGTAGCACTTCCATAATGTCTTGGACGAAATAATGAGGGTTTTGAAAATATAATGCAGAGGAATTAACGAAAAGTGCAAACCGCCTTTTTTGAAGAAGTATGAATAACCTGACATAAAAGATTTAAAAATGGACTTAAAACTAGTCTATGTACAGTTACACGGACCAAGCATGTTTTCGTGACCTACGCCACAACATGTGCAAAAAAGTTGACTGTAGCACCAAACTATGTAGCCCGTAAATTCCGGGAATCATAGCACTTTAGACACTAACCGTAATAGCAAGCCTGATCGTTACACAACCTTGTGATTGAAAATTTAACTTCAATTAAAACTCAATAAAGTTGCCGAATTTTCTTTCCCGAGTATGAAAACTTGAAGATTTTTGGATTAAATTTTCCAAGGGGACTGAGTGAAGAGGATAAAGCCTCTGAAAAGGTGTTTTCAGACTTGGATAATTTAAATGTACCATGTTTATGATCCGACCCCTTCCACTCAACAAGTAGCCCCTTCAGTATTTCCCTTTTTGTCTACTATGAGCCATGACTCGCTCTTTGCAGGAATTATATCTGCTTAATATGGAATGTCTCACTTTTTATTTACGTAACATCTCAAGTTTCGTATCATATTGTATTTTCCTTAATATTATCCGAAATTATTTTTCCTAATACTCTTTTTTTCACCATCCAAGTTTTGATTATATTTAGCCTTTTTTTTCTAAGTAAACTTATTTTTTTGTGTTTAGTTTTAATTTTCACAATTATATCAATTTATGTTATATGTCAAATATAACCTAGATTAAAATTCATTCAAGCTGCCATCTATAACTAAAACTAAAATATGACAGCACTTGAGGTAGCCCCGCCATCTACACTTTTATATGTATAACTAACTGAATGATTTTTCTTTATATTTGGAAGTTTCAGTATCAAGGACATGAAATTAAATTGTTTTTCCGTCTCTTGGATCCATGTTACATGGATAGAAATAAGATTTTTCTTTATATTTCGAAGTTTTGCTACCGGGGACATGAAACTTAAATGCTTTTTCGTATCTTAGATCCATGTAGCTTAAGTCAATTTTAGGTTTTTTCTAAAGTTAGAAGATTTGGTACTTGGGACCAAAAATTAAAAAGTTTTAAGTCTCTTGGATCCATGTGCCTTTGGTCTAATAAATACTTTTCTTTATATTTGCTAGTTTTGGTACCAAGGACATGAAATGAAAAAAAAAAGTTTTTTATCTTTTGGACCCATGTGTCTTTGGTCTAGTCATACCGAAAAACTGTGCTTTTCTTAGATTTTTCATTATATTTGGAACACGTTCCATGGAGAAGGATTATCATAACTCAGAATGGCCCTAGCCTACATTACGACATTTTTGGCTCCTCGCCCACTTTTCCTGCTTTACGTTGGTTTAAGAAGTTTACCCTCCCCCCCCCCTCTTGCGTGTGTAACTGATAAAAGACTTGGATAATAGCCCTAAAGAGGGCTATCAGTTTGGCCTCTTTAACAAAAAAAAAGATATCTCGCCCTTTTTTTCAAGGAACTTCAGTCCATGATATCAAAAAACGTTTGCAGAGCATGTTCAGGAACAACAATATAGTATAAGTGGTGCATTTTGCAAAAGTTTTACTGGTACCATAAACTAAGTGGGGAAACTAAATGAAACAATATTTAATAAATAATTGATTTTTCTATATACTTGTTTGAAGAAAAGCGAAAAAATGCAAATTGATAAAGAGAACGTTATTTAGTAAAATAACAAAGAAAATAATAAAAGAAGGTAATAAATATAATAAAGAAGAATAATAAAATAATAAGGAAAAATAATATAGAAAAAATTAATAGTATAAAAATAAAACTAACAATTATTTAAGAAAACCAAGAGAACCAAGGTGATTATTAGCCAGTTGAAAAGAAAATATCCTTAAGTAAAACCTTTCAAAACTGAAGAAACACCAAGTGTCATGGCAGGTAAAAAACAATTGAGAGCGTAATAATTTATTTTTTATTTTATACAAGCTACTTAAAGACTTGTCTGCTACTAAAATAACATCCTTTTTTTCTGGGTTTTGTGTTTTCAGTGAAGCCTTACTTTTTAAAAACTCTACAAATGCAGGGAATCAAGTTATTTGGCGCTGTTTTATAAGTATATTTTGCACAAGCTATGAAGCAGTAACTTCTGTCCGTTTGAAGTTTCAACTTTGCTCTTTAATATCGTTAGAATATATTGTAATTTCATGAAAGACTGAGTCAATAGAAATAAAATCCTTATTCTTCATCACGAAGCGACAAAGACGTAGAAAAATGAAGATGAAAAGTAATGGTTTAAATAATGTACAGACAGATAGGGATCTAAAGAGGAAGCAAATTCGTAGGCCTATGACTATAATCTGTGACTAACCCAAATAGCCTAACAAATAAGTTATACGTAGTACTTGTGATTGAATAAAAACTAGGTAAAAATTTTATAGCATAATTTCCAGCTTTGACTATGCATCTTGAAAAGAGAAGATACAATTGCAAGAATGGAATGACACTCAGGAAAGAGTCACTCTTGGTGGAAATAGGGTAGAAAGATAAATCAAAAGTCATTTGCAGCATTGTAAAACTTAAATTGATTTTATAGAAAAAAAATGAGCTTTTCAGTATAGTAAAATAGAAAAATTTAAAGTTAGTATCACTTTTGAGGAAGACTTTTCATTTTCAATTGATATTTAATTTGTCACCAGATATTCAGGAACTGATCCAACTTGTTAAAGTCATTACATTATATTAATTCTAAAGTCAGTTTGCCTTCATAGAGATTACATCGACAACGTCTGAGAAAATTTCTATGACTAAACCAAATACAATGTTACCCTTAGGTAGTAAATTTACCGAATGTCGGATTCTTAAAATACACTTAATTACCACCAAAGCCTATTTTACAACAGACTTAAGAAACTGCTTACAGTTTCTTGGAAACACAATTTGAAGTGTCCTTATCCCTTCCTCCTCCTCCAAATAAAATCCCAAGAATTTAAACTTAATCTCCAGCAATGAGACAAATCTGGGTAGACTTACCAAAACTGTGTATAAAGGAGGGCACCATTTTAATTAAAACTATTGATCGTATAATGAGAATACTCGCTTGGCTTCATGTAACCTTTGTGGGCATCCAGACATTTTACCATAAATAATTTGGTCATCTTTTTTATACCATAGATTTTTCTGTCACTAACAAGACTGTTATAGGACAACATGTCATCGGTTTTTCCTGCCAGAGGACTAACCGTCACTATTTTTCGTCTTACCAGATATACTGTCATTGTTTTTTCTTGTCATTAGACAAATTTTCATCGTTTTATTTTCAATTGGACAAACTATAAAGGATTTATACAGTCATCGAAAAAATTGACAATGTTCATTGGGAAAAAAATCATCGTTTTTCTGCCATGGACAGATAGTAATTAATGAGGTTTTATCATGCGTCCAAGCCCTTCCCTCCTTTGGGTGACATAAAAAGACATAAACGTGACATTTCACGCCTAAACTGTTCTATGTACGGCAAACAACTATGGAAAACAAACCTTGGCCAAATCATTTTGAGCATATGCCTAGTGCATAAGTCATACATGATCCGTATAAAGGACAATAGGATCTCAAGACAAATCTTGGAATGGAAACTGAAGGAAACTGCAGGAGAGGTTGAAAAAAAAACACAATGCGTCGCAGATATAGACGGGACCGGTCCAAGATTCATACGACGATATAAGCCCAATGGGCAGATATTTTGGGGATGGTGCACATAAAGGACGACTGGCGGCTCTCTGTGTAAGCCCTAGGTGCCTCTAGTGGCACAGGAGAATATAAGGTCTAAGGATATGCCTCGTGGCACACTTCAGTAATACAAATAAGGCGCAAACGGAAACAAAAGCCACCTTAATCTAACTAATCTAATGAAAAAAAACAAAAAAAAAAACACAACTACTTATTTAGAGAATAAACTTCCGGATAATTTTTGTGTAACCTTTTACACAGTATTTTGTAAAAACACTTATGGATTGTTGCTTAGTAATTATGATTAAGCAATCTAGTTCAGAAAATTCCAAAACCAATCTGAGGCAATACCTAACAAATAATCATGGCAAATATTATAATTAGAAGTTAAATGAAGTTGATATGCAGAAAAGAGCCACAAATTCCCATAAAGTCCCATAGTCCTGTCCAATAATCAAGTCCCATAAAGATGTTCAGTTGAAAACCTAGAATCAACAATAAAAAGTGTCTGATTGGCTTATCTTGAAGTACGAATATTTCAAAAACCCCTTCCATCTTTTAATTGTGGATCTCTACTTTTTTTTAAACAACTAAAGGTCCTCTGATTTTTTGACACTATCTGCAAGGATATTCCATAAATTTGCTCACAGATTTCATTTTTTAAATGTGCTCTTCTACCATTCCTACTTTAGTCAACAAGTTAGTAGCATTTCTAGTAAAATAACCATGCATATAACCGTTTAATATCAAATGATCTAAAATAGATACTGAACGAAACAGTTGGCTAAGACACTGGTATGTAACACAACAGCCTGGAGATTACGTAGTTGTTCTGCATACAGCACTTTTAATTTAGTAAAATATAAAACTGTATTATGAAAATTCTAAAGAACCAATCATACAGATTAATTTTCACTTCGGCATTTTCATAAGTTATGCGAAAAAGATGCGATTCGTTGATCTTCGGTAGCTATTAAGGATCTTTGGGTGCGACCAGGTCCAAACGGCTGTAGCAACAAAATGTATATTTTGACCTACATGGTTTTAAAGTTCAACAAAATACGTCAATCTCCTTACCCACTCAATCAACTGGTTGCTCAAGGGGTTAAAATTATTTAACAGCTACTCTATCTTGTTGTTTTCTGAACATTTAGAAGTAGCCAGGAGAAAAAAAATGACGTTTTCGAGAACTAAAAAAGTGAGAAGACAAGGCTTATTGAAATAAATTCGCTTGAGTTATACTCGATAGAAACTGGCGACAAGCGTTAGACAAAAAATCACAGCTGGAAGTATAGAATTTAAAACAGAAACATTCGCTAGCGGCTATAAATAAAATTAAGCCGCAACACAGCTTTTCTGCGAAACTTCTTTCTTTCTATGACAGCAGTATAATAAGAACCTTGTGCTTACTTGTACTTGTTGCACGTTCAAGCCGTATCCAGACTCATCGTGGCGCCCAGCATATGACGACATGTCTCCTTCCATAGGTTTCGCTCGAGAGTGGCAGGCTCCACCATTTCATGCCACTGGCGATCCCAGCGACGGCCGTATTTTCGGAATTCTCCGATTGGCTCCAGATCAGACTTAACTATTGCTAGCCACGTCTTCTTTAAGCCTCCTGCCCTCTTCTTCCATGCCGGTAGTGGTAGACATTTGAGACATATTTTGCTTATATGGTCATCGGGTCTGCGCAATGTGTGGCCAAACCATCTCAGTCTTCTGTGCTTAACAATGTCAGAGACAAGTGGGTGATCCCCACATCTTCTCCTTACTTCTTCATTCGGGATTCTATCTGAGAGGTGGATACCAAGGACATAGCGCAGGCATTTGTGGTTGAATATATTCAAGCTCAACGCTTTGGCTACTTCAAGTGACCATGTTTCACATCCATAGAGGAGGACAGAGAGAACCATAGCTTCATACACTCGGAACTTTGTGCGTGGCGATATTTTGCTCTGCTTCCATGCTTCCGTAGTTGAAGGAAGACACTCCAGTCTGACGATATGCGGCTCTGGATTCCTTCTGAAGATTTGCCGGCAAGGTTTACCATCAATCCGAGGTATTTGAACGACTGGACGTCCTCTTGATTACCATTTAGGGCAAAAGGGGTTTCATCCATCCCATCTGTTCGCATGGATTTTGTTTTTGGTAGGCTTATTTGGAGACCAGTCGATAGTTCCTTGACTGCCATGTCATTTATCATAGCCTGGGCTTCTGCAACAGATTCAGCAAGCATGTTCACATCGCCTGCATAGTCAAGATCTGTGACGGAGAAGCACGGGCTCACTGCAATGCCTTTATACTTGTCAAGGACCCTGAGGATCCAATTGATGACGAAGTTGAACAAAGATGGTGAAAGGACACAGCCTTATCGTACACCTTCCTCGATCAGGACCAGATCTGAAAGATGGCCATCAACTCTTACCCGGGCCTTTGTTCCAGCATAGTATGCCTTGATCAGATTGAGGATCTTCTCAGGCGCAACGACCTCTCTGATTGCTTCCCATATTGCATTACGATGGAGCGAATCAAACGCGGTAATGAAGTTTAAGAAGATTTGAATTGTTTCCTGCTGGTGTTTAAACCGGTGTTCAAGGAGTTGTCACAGGCTAAAAATCTGGTCACAGCAACCCATGCCCGGCCTGAATCCTGCTTGGGTGACTCCCGTTCGTCTGTTTCGGGTGTCTCTGAATCTATTTAAAGGTATGACTGCAAACAGCTTGGCAGCGATGGGGATAGGGGATATACCTTGGTAGTTTTTGCAGTCCATTAGGTCTCCTTTTTAGAAGATAGGGGCAATTATTGAGGTCTTCCAGTCATCTGGGATGTATTCATTGTCCCAGCCTTCAGTTATCACGCTATGAAGTTTATCCATCCCCACCTCAGAGAGAGCTTTCAGTAGCTCGGCAGGAATCTAAGCTATTCCTGGGCTTCTATGATTTTTCAGAACTTGGATCGCCTTAATTACTTCACCCCTGGAGGGTGGGTCCATACATTTCATAAGCCTGGTCGTGTGGGGGGTTCTGCGGTGCAGTAAGTGGTTGCTTTCGATTACTATTGTCTTCTGGTTTCGATAGCTCTTGGAAGTGAGCACGCCATCTTTCGATATGCTCCTCGCTACTTGTGAGCATTTTCCCATCCTTCACCTTAAGCGAGAGAATGGTAGTTTGCTTCTTCTTCCTGGTGCATTCTACAAGTATCTGATAGAGTTTTCGTGTATCGTTCCGTTATGTGGCTCTTTCCATATCACTGAGAACATTAAACCAGTAGGCTTTTTTGTCAGCTCTTCCCGATTTGTGACATTCTTGTCGTAGCACTTTGTATGTGGGGGATTTCTTGTCGGTCATTTCTTTTTTCTTGGCAGAGTTTAAGCGTCTTTTCTGAGATCCATTTCTTGGTTTTATGCTTAACAAACCTAAGTATGTTTGAGGCAGCTTCATTGATATGGTCCTTGAGTTTGCTCCATTTCTTCTCAATCTTTATCTTGGGGCAGTTGGGGCACTGATCAGTCGGGGTTGCCTCCTCGGTGTCATCGTGAAGGACAACGAATCGCTTTGAGAGTTCAAAGAAAAATGCTCCTCGGTACTCATCTACTTTCAGCTTCAACACGTCTATTTTCTGGTTCGGCATAGTAGTCTTCCTTGAGCTAAGTCTTTACTTTAGCCTTGTCTTCAGCAAGCAGGGGTCAGATCCATTTTTTGATTCCGTGTCAGCACCTCTGCGCACTCTCGAGTCCAACACCATGAATTTCCATCATCGGAATTAAAGGATCTAATCTATTTGGGCTTTTACTCTTCCATCACAAGAATTCAATGCATACGTAAGACACGACGTGTGCCTAAAACAGGTGTTAGCCACAGCGAGATTGTTCTGCATTGCGAAGAGCAGAAGACTGTTTCCATTTCTGCACCAGTCTCCGAGGCCGTGCTTGCCGATCGCCTGTTCCAAGTTATTCAGCTTTCTGCCGATTCTGGCATTAAAGTCACCTCCAAGTAGGAAGATATCTTTCCGGGGAATCTTATCAATGACTGTCTGCAGGTCACTGAAAAACTGATCTTTTTGCTGTTCAGTGGCATATCTTATTGGGGCATAAGCGCTAAGGATAGTCAGATTGTTAGCGCGACCTTTAATTCTTGTCCGTACGATTGTTTCAAACCCAGGCTCATATTCAATAAGCCCAATGATTACAGTATAGGACAATAGAATACCTACTTCTGCCCAGTCAGATCCATCTAATGGTCCTGAGTTAAAAAAGAGACCGCCTTCCCAGCCGAAAATTCAAGGGTCAAGATGTTATGTCCATTTAGTCTCGTGTCAGAAACACACAGATTACCAAAGTTATAAAGATAATATTCATCAGTTACAAAAGATTGTGTCAATAAACATTTAATCGAGCACAGGTTACAGCAGCCTATATTCAGGCCTTGTCTTCTTGATAGGACGGTAGCTAGCATACTTTTTGACGAGAACGCCATTCCTGTCACATTGCATAATACCGGGGATGCCGTAGCCAAACTTTAAATCATCATATTTGTCATCATTATTGAGCGTTTCTTGGGGATAAGGTAAATCACAAGGTCCCCAGTCTTGTGGTTACCCAAAGCGCCTTGGTCATCACCTTGCTCGGCATGGAGCTCGGTGATGTTTACATCCCTTCACCACTTTGAGATAAGCTAGCAGACTTCCTATGCAGCCTTGGGACGAAGAGTCAAGCCTCATTGCCGGGATGCCCACCACCGCCGTAGAAATTTCCAGGCTTAGCTACCCCTTTACTCCCACTTAGAATCAGTAACAGGCTTCAGAAGGCTTATATATGCACACGGCTACACGCCAAAGGGATTTATGCGGAACGTGCCAGCAGGGAATGGCCATTCACTTCTTCTTTACAGCCTTCTCAGTGGCCTTGGTGACTTTGCCACCAGAAGTAGGTAGATCCTTGAAGTTGACCGACTTGATGACCAACGACAACCGTAGGATAGAAGAAAAAGATGGATTTGATAGTTCTAGCACACCACATTGGTTAAGACTTGAGGTCTACAAAAAATTAAACAAGAAAAACGGGTTTTAATTTCTATAAAGCAGTGAATACATGCTTTAAAGACACTGCTTTATAGAAATTAAAACCCGTTTTTCTTATTTAATTTTTTCTAAATGGAAAAGCAGTGTGATCTAAGAAATTATTTCAGACTTTATGTCCTATTCGGTTGACAAATGGTGCTTGCGCAGGGCACAAAAACATTTAAGATAAATCCCAAAGCCGTTACCAAAGCTTAAAACTAAAGTACAAATTTAAAAAAAGTAAAAAAAAGAAGGAAATAAAGACATTTGATTTTTGATTTGGAAAGATGTCCAAAAAGTGTCCTTTATTTCAAAAAGCTTCCTTTTTTGATCCAATAGTGTCCCGGTGTCCTTCAGAGTGAAAAAGTGTCCAAAAGGCACTAAAAGTGTCCATTTGGCATCCCAGCCCAGTTTCTTGGGTGTGAATATAACAGGATGTATAAATAATGGTGAGCGGCCACCTAGTAAAAATGGCTGGGCCTTAGGAAAGCATTTAACGCTCTTTCATTCTTTTAAGCTCTTCCAAAACTCTTTGCCATAAATTATGTCTGATAAATCAGGCTGTAGTCCTTGTAGTCATCTCTGAAGTCCTAGCCTGCCTCCCCCCTCCTTGAATGACACCTCTATATCTATAATTGTTTGTTATATGCTCGGTTATATGATTTTCCCCTCAAAATTTGTGATTTATACATTAATCCAAAGTTGTAACGCGAAATTAAGATCTTACTTCTATAGGCTAAACTTTAGTTCGCATGGAATTTATTGCATGAAGCAAAGGCTATAAGTTTATATTAGTCAATCCATAAATGGCAAAATTACACACCTCACTTGGGCCAGCTTCTATTTCTGCCTCGGTTGCTGCTACACTATCCACCAACTTAGTTTTTTTAGCCGGTTGACTAGGTTTAAAAATATTGATTATTTTTCTCCGACTCATCGCACACTCTTATTCAACAAATGAATTCATTTAATTAGACCCCGGCGCCGCGCCGGCGGATCGACCGAAATCCGCCGACGAGAGACCCGGTTGAACGCCACAGAAGTGTCGTAACGCTGCCGGCACACCGCAGGCACGCCGCCACCGGTAGAGGCGGCGGCGTTCAGTCGACTTTAAATTATTTTTGCTGCAATTCTTTATTGTGTCAACCGCAAAGTTGGAGCTTTTCCTTCTCGTATGGTTTAGTATTTTGGTTTTCTTGATTAGAAATCAAGCAGGGCTTGCACTATCCCCGAATTTTCAGGTATTTCCCCGAAAATCCATGTGTCACCCCGAAAAAAATTTGGTTCCCCTAATCCCTAAAAATCACGCAATAATGATGCCACCCCTTGCAATTTATCACCAGTGACTTTCCCTGCCAAAAATTACTTTGCATACCACAATTCTTCACTACTCTCTTGTTCATTAATTTTGTCTTTTTTGTTACTTTGCATAAGAGCCAGACAGATGCAATATGCAATTGCAAATATTGCAATATACACAGTTCTTCATATGTTGACAAAAAAAGTATCGTCTTTATGAAATGAGTTTAAATCATTTTGAATGCAGTCTCCCAATCACTATTTCTCACATCATTCGTAGTCAAGAATTTTATTTTCAAGTTGAATAGAATTATAGAACGCATTCACTACTATACACCTTCAGCCTTTTGTTGGATTTTGAAATTGATAGCCGACAGATTGTTTCTACAATTGAATTGTAAGTTTGCAGATTTTTTTTTGCTGTTTTTAGATAAGATTTTCTTAATGTTTAATACTCAATTATTGAACGCCTGATAGAAAATACAATCTTCTTTCTGGAACATTTTTACCCCCTCCCCCCAAAAAAAAACAAACAAAAAACAAAAACAAGCTTCGGCTGAGACGAAATTTAGCTTTAGACTAAGCTAAGTACAAGGCTGGGGAATTAAAGATTGAACCGGAAGTTACCCCAAAAATATGGTTCATAAATAAATTGTAAATTATTGTCTATAGGGAGGGGAGATAGGGGGCTATCATTTTAAATGATAATACCTCAATTTTTTTTATTGAAAGCAGGGATGCCAAAAAGATAATTATTTTTTTCATTTAAAGTGGAGGCAGAAGAAAGTGATATCAAATTCCCTGGGAAACCATTGGAATATTTTGATAGACCCAGGGCCCCCCCCATTAGGACTTGTTCATTGTCTTGGGTATTTTGCGATTTCTCATAGGCTACTGGCCCTATTTGGCTTTTGTGTGTGCTCCCTTTTAATTAGATTCCTTGGATCTTATGGAATGCCATGGCGAATCTATCACTCAGTTTACCAATAATTTGAGGTATATCTAAATAATTTTGAAATTTTTGTTGTTGTCTTTGTACCCCTTTACTTATACCCTCAATTTTTGTCTGGAAGAAAAAACCCACAATCTTAAATTCTAGTGTTTACTGACAACTTCTACTGACAGATTCAGGAATCTGTCATTAAAAACAGATGAAATTATCAAAGCCCCGTAGGGATTCTCATATCGCATTATAGGCTCCATGACGACCTAAATTTAAAATTATCAAAGCGTGCATTGTCTATGTGTGATTTATTTTTTCCCCTCCTTTATAGGCGAAGGAGCCTTTATGGAGATTAGACTTATGTATTTATTGCGATTACTCACTTATAGCCGGATTACTAAAGTAAAGTTCAGAAACCTAAATGTAAGTAACAAAATATTTAATAGTAATTATCCTTAAAATTTTCTTCTATAAAGTTGTTAAAATTTAAGTTTAATCCTATTCTCAGGATATATTTAAAATTGATGCTATTGATACTCATGGTGTCATGCTCCTGCTATGTTCAGCCTGGATTTCAAATCATCCAAAAGAACAGATTGAACAGTCTTGGAGGGGTCAGTATTATTTTTCTGTAACCCTAGTGTTTTTCCAGGTATTAGTGAGCTTGCCTTTCTCCATGCAAGGTAGTTGAAAATACGGGTAAGTAGTGACACAGTCTCTATAAGCCGCGAGGATTCTTTTTATCTAGCCCATGTGAGCTGTTTTGGTTTAAGCTGTATAGTAGTTTCCCCACTCAGTTTCTGTTAATATGTCAGTTTTATTATAATTAACAGTAATACTATAGATAATTTCATTTTACTAATACTGAAGACGGCTTACTGCAATGGCCACTTATATAGTAATTATGACGTCAAGGCGTATTGATATTAGTCCATGACGTCATGGCGTAATAATATTATTTCATGACATCTTCAGAAATAACAACATAATGTCGTGTATTTCTATTCACGTCATAGTTCTAATAAAACTATGACAACATTCATTATCTAGTAGGGTTTTAGACAAGGTGGTTCTAATTATGTATTTTTGTTTTTATCTGACTCTATTTTTAAGAGCTCTGGATTTTTATATTTCTTAACATTGGACGTGATCGGCTCTTACTAGGTTGCTAGCTACTGCTGCAACCCGGATTCACATAGTTATGAGAGGCAGCGTGGCAGTGTGGTCCAAGGCTGTGGTGTTAGCTACCAGTCTCTTCGGAGGCGCAGGTTCAAATCTTACCGCTGGTAGTATTTTATACCAAAGCAAACAAATTACTTGTTTGAGTCTTAAATTATAGTCTTATTTTATTTACTATGGGCTGGAGGTTTGTTCTTTACTTTAATATTTCCCTTGCTGTTCAAGCCAAGGGACAGTAAGTTTCCTATACAAGGATTTCGGAAAAGGCGGTTCTAGTAGTGTACTTCTTGTTTGGATCTGACTCTTGTTTTAGGAGTTATTGGTTTTTATATTTCTTAACATTGGACGTGATCGTCTCTTACTAGGTTTCTAGCTACCGCTGCAACCCGGATATCACTGCAGAATACTATACTATAGTTAAGTGGCCTATACAAGTTAGTATAGGGAAGGGTTCGTTCTTTATTATATATATTGTTCAGAGATTATAATAAAACTGTTTTTTATGATTAAATGTTACTACTACTGTTGCTGCTACTACTAACAACTCACCGTAGCACCAAGCCGCCTGAGGCCAACACACCTACGCACGCTCTTCCTCCATTTCCATCTCTAAGCACGCTTTTCATACTGATTTATTATCAGTATTTATTATCAGTATCAGTATACCTCTTATTATCAGTACCTCTTTATTATTACCTCTTGCCTATACTAAATTTTATACGCCACTTAATTATAGTATAGGTTAGTAATTCCGCAGATAGCTAGGCACTGGAACATCGTAGAGAGTTGTTCATTGGCTCGTTTTAAAGGAAATTAATGGGGTTGAAAATATTATATTAAAAGACGATCATTAGAAGAACAAACCATTGCACACATTGGACTTAGTTAGCTCCCTGATTCTTTGAGAGTCATCTCTTAACTTTTCCAAAGAAGAAAAGCAGTAAGCTTTTTCCTGTTTGTAATCAGGGTTTACATAATTTGGGTTGTCAATCCGGGTTGCATTACTTACATTAAAGAACGGATTACATTAAAGAACGATCTGTAGTCCATAGTAACCGAAGTGTTATAAGGAATCAATATATATTTATAATAAAGATCGAATTCTTATTGGAGAAAAAGCCAAGTCTTATCTCTTATTTCACTAAAGGCTTTTAACTTATTCCACTGATAAATGTTTCCATCTATGATAGTTCAGCCTACGGAGTTGCCTTACCTTCATAGTCAAGCGGTGCTGCTGGTATGTCTAAAGTTTTAGGAATGATTCCATGTGGATTTGAATGATATATAAGGTACTCAAGAATGTTTTACATAAAGGCTCGATCATCAAATAAAGCTGAAACTAAGTAAAGGACAATGATTCCTCCATATATTCACAGTGATGTCTAATATTTCCCAAGACATCTGTAAACTGTTCCACAGTTGCCAGTCCATACCTTGGAAGTTTTTCATTAAAGATGCAACATTTCTTTTGGATATTACTATGAAGTTTTGCCAAATTACATTAAAGAACGATCTGTAGTCTATAGTATCCGAAGTGTTATACGGAATCATTATATATTTATAATAAAGATCAAATTCTTATTGCAGATAAAGCCAAGTCTTATGTTTTATTTCACTAAAGGCTTTTAAATAGTTACACAGCACAAGAACTACTTAGACCAGTAGTATATACCATTTTTCTTTGCAAATAGGAAAAAATTTCTCAGGCTCGTAACTTTTGACGGGGTAAAGTAAAATTGATGAAACTTATATATTGAAAATTGACATAAAAATCCTATTCTTTTGATGTATCTTTTGATATTAAAATTTCGTTTTTTGGAGTTTCGGTTACTATTGAGACGAGTGGCTCTTACTAAACAGTTCGTTACCACGAACTATTAGATTTATATGAATTCTTTACTATAATCTCCATAAGACTTCACTTACTATGGACTAAAGTTCGTTCTTTAATGTAAAACTATCAGTGGAAAGGAAAAAAAGAAAAAAAAATGCCGTTTGGGTAGAATGCTGTAGTAGCTGTCAATTTTCTTGATTTTCAAGCCAATATATTTCCCTTGCTGTTAAAGTCAAATCACAGAAAGTTTTCTATATAGGGGTTTTGGACAAGGCAGTTCTAATGTTATACTTTTTGTTTTGATCTGACTTTTTTAGGAGTTATAGGTTTTTAAATTTCTTAACATTGGACGTGATCGTCTCTTACTAGGTTGCTAGCTACCGCTGCAACCCGGATAATAATTGACAAACACCATTTATAATGAGCTATATCGGTCTTTTATGTAATACCGCTGCAAACCAGATAACAAAACTACAGCCAGAAATAGACTACAGCCAGAGATACTAAACTACAGCCAGAAATAGACGCACACATTTACATATTCATTACTGATAGTTAAACACACAACGTTGACTATGATAATTTAGCATACAGTCTGCTGCTACAACACAACCGCGACCTATTCAGGACTGCGGCCTGGACTTATTCTACTCAGCTGCCAAGGAGCACTTCCTTCTTGCGTTATGAAGTAATCTCGAAATACAAAGTGTTTGACGCTGGGAATGGAATGCTGAACATTTCGTACATTCTGAACCCATCTTGTTTATTTGTCACGGGCATGTTTGGCAACTTCAGCTCGGTTTCGTGCTGCTGTTGAGACAATTGGTAAAAGCCTATTTGCTTGCTCCTGTCTCTACTGCCCCAATGTTTTAACACCATCAGTTTCTGTGTCAACAAAGTTAGCACTAACATACCTCAAGTGTCTCTGTGGAGTTGTAAGATCTTTGGTACGCAACTAATTATGTAGGCAAACACAAGGGTGCATGACCTTGTCAACATTCTCAGGCTTTACGTTAATTGCTTCTCTGAATATCCTCTACTTGCCACCAAGAATTCCAAATGCATTTTCTATTATCCCTCGAGCACGAGAAAGCCTGTAATTAAAAATTTCCTCTGGTACTCGAAGGTGATCACTAGGGGGAAAAGCTGCATCTCCAACAACCACATACGATAAGTAGGTGGCATTTCCTGTATCAATCGTATCACTTCCTGGAAGATCTAAAGTACAGTCAATCACTTTCTTGCCAAGAGTTGAATTGCCAAACACAGAACCATCACTTTGCCGACCATAACTGCCTATGTCAACATAGACAAACCGATAGTTAGCGTCACGCATAGCCGTCAAAACTAAAATATGGAACTGCTTGTAGTTGAAATATTGTGACCCCGAGTTTGGTGGAGCCTAGATTCTAATGTGCTTCCCATTAGCTCCAACACAGCGGGGAAAGTTTTATTTCACTGCAAATTCATGGGAATTTTCCTTCCGGTCAGATTGCTCACTGGGAATTCATGGAAATAACGGGGGCAGCACTTGGCAGATTGCATATATAATGTTCCATATAGTTTGGTTGGTATTCGACCTTCCCAGGAAATGTGTGAAGCTTCGGTTTCTCTGTGTACCACCAGCTGCAAGATATTTTAATGTCACTTAAAGCCTTTCTATAGGTGAAATAGCTGTTCTGAAGTTTGTATATTGTCTTGCAATATATGGTGTAACCAGACCAAGCCGGTAATCAAATTGATTAGGTGACATTCTGAAATAGTCATGAAACCAATCTGCCAAACGCAGATTGGATCCAAACGCAGGTTATTTATTAGTAAGTTTGAAGCAACATTTTCACTTCTCCTTTTCAAAAAGTCTCTGACCCAAAATTTTCTTTTTCTAGTAGTCTCTGAGGCTTTTCAGCCTTTTTTCTTCTTTCTCCTTCTCAGTAAGTACAATAGCAAAACCGTTGTCCAGAAAAAAATCTATCCAGAAAAACTGTGTGGACAGTGAGAACTTTGTTCCGATGTAAACATCTGGAATTCCCAGATTTTTTTCTGTCCAGAAAATAAAAATCTCCCCAGAATAAATTTATGGGCAGTGAGAACGTAGCTTAAGCATAAGAAAACATTTAAAAAACCCTTCCATTTCTTGCATTGTGATCCTGATTTATTTCAAACAGAATTCTGGACAACTCAGTCCCAACAGAGATTGATGCTGAATCTACAAGAACTGGGTAGAACAGAATAAGTATAATGCACGGGGTAGTAAGTATTATGCCGTACACTTTTTAATTATTTTTTCTGAGATTAACTTGGCCCGAGGCATTTCACTGGGCAAAATGAACTACAATGACAAGAAAAAAAATCCTAGCTGTTTTTATTTTGAATTCGCCACTTGTCGTTACATTGGAGGCGAATTGTCAAAAGTCAAACCTCGAACGAAAAAATCGTTGCCCCATTGTACAAGTGGAAATCCAGAGCAAACAAACAAGACAGAGAATATTCGTGATATTGTAGAAAAACACATAGTACACTATCAGCTAACATCGTTGAAAATCTCTTTTTAATAAAAAGATCCTGGTTTTCAGCAAAAAATCCCGGCATTGTTCCAAAATCCCGAAAATCCTGGACACGAAAAAAAATCCCGGACTGCAAAAAATCCCGGGAACCAGGATTAATACTTACATTGGCAACCCTACCTACCAAAAGCATTATCGGGCTACAGGTGGTAACCTAGCCAGCGTTCCAGATTTCCACCCCAGTTTTCCACGCCGAATATAGACGCGGGCTGTGATGCCAAACGTTGTACAATTGTGCCATTTTGGTACATTTCACTTCTACTGGTACAATTTAGTACAATCCCACAAAATATGAGACATTTTACAAAATTATGGTACAACGTGGCACAATTCAGTATTTCTGTACCTATGTTTGCATTCTTTCATCTATAAATATTTTATTTCACCCTGATCTGTTCAGCATAGTCAAGATAAAAGACAGACAAGCAGTCACATATTTTCCTTTTTTCGTAAACAGACACTTCAATTCCTTCGTCAAAAGGTCGACAAAAAACATCTTTCTGTGTATCAAGTCTTACCGATTGGAAATGAAGCTATAATGACACTTGGATTCGTAATGGTTGGGAATCTAGTTGAATAAAAACGAAAGCCAACCACCCAAGGTGAATCTCCTCAGTTTGAAAATTTTTATTAAGGAAAAAGCAGTGAAAGTTATCTTTTTTTCAGAATTGCATAATTACTTTTACTAATTCATTTTACTAATAGATAAGATAGTTTATCACCCTTTCATCCTAGGATAGAACTAATGTAAATAGTAATATTTGTGGGTAGGGACGATTGCGGGTGGGGCACACGCAATTGAGTCAAGGTCTAAAGCTATGATTTAGATTTGATACATTAATAAACATACATTGCTGTCAGATATTAAATAATCGTCCCATTTTTTATATGTGAGTCTCTTAACTAAAATGGCTGCTGACCACTGTGTTAGGTGAATGCTGTGAGCTTGAGTGCCTCTTCTCTTCTGAATGAGATAACATCAGGTTTCAGTCTACATTTGATTACTCAAATTCTGCAACAGGAAAGGTGTCCTATTTCAGGCAAATTGCAGACTCATGTACAAATTGGGCTGTAGCTGTATCAGCGATTAAATAAAAAAAACATGTTTTTTCAAATGAAAGTAAGGAGTAACATTAAAACCTAATAAGAACAGATATTATCTTAGACAGCGCAAAACGAAGTTGGCACAATATATATTTTTTTTCCTTTAGGCCAGGGCCCTTCGTATCGAAGGAGTTGTCGTAGAAACTAGGAAAAGGGCTCATTCGATTGGAAATTTGAATGGCTAATGCCCTTTTCAATATTGGAAAGTCGTTGGAGGGCAACTAATTCCCTTCCCAGGCCCACCCTCCCATTTGCCCATTATTTTTAAAAACTAAATTTTACCTTAAGATTAAATGAAAATGAATTGTATTAATGCTAATTCTAAATAAAGCATCTCAGCAGTATACCAAGAACGACTGTGGGTATTATGTTCAAACTTTCGGGGTTACTTCTGCTCTTAAAATTTAACCAAATCAAAATAGCGTAAGTATACCCAAGCTATCAAATAAAGTAAACAGATTTTTTTGCGAATGGTATCAAATTTTCTAATTCAGATCAATAAAGGAGGTATGAAACTAAATTAAACACTACTATTTGTGTCCAAATTTTTAAAAAGGTGTATGTTGTTAAAAATTGCTGAAAATTTTTCTCCGGCATACAAATAGCAGGCCAAACTATAAAGTCTTAAAAAAAGAAAAGATTTAAAATAGTATTTTCTTTTTCCCTGAAAAGACCATGTCAATATAAAACGAACAGAAATTAATTAAAAAACTTTTTCCACAAAATAAGTTTTTCAAAGAAAGTAAAGAACTTCATTAAACAAAAAATGAGCAAAAATAAAATCAAATAATCTACCAAGCGTGAAACCACCACAAATCAGCATCGATAAATAGATGAAAACCAAAACGAACAGAAATTACAATAAATAACCGAGTCAAACTCAAAACGAGCAGAAATTAACACGAGTAGGGCTGGAAACCCCTATGCCTTCCCAAGGCCAGAACATAATTTACACTTTACTGAAAAAAATACAAATGAATATGCATTATCAGTTTAATATACATATACTGATATTTAGTTATCAAAATTTTAATATTATTTGATTTATCAAAATAAAACATTTATATTTTTTCAGTAAAGTGTAAATTATGTTCTGGCCTTGGGAAGGCATATGGGTTTTGGGCCCTACTCATGCTAATTTCTGCTCGTTTTGAGTTTGAAAAAGTTTGCTAAAGTTTTCCAAGTTTATAAATGATCGTAAGTGGCCAAAAACAACGACTTTTGTTGGCTTGTAGTAAAATGTTTCTGTTGTTACTCCGAACAATTTCTTCAAGTACTGTCAGGAGCAATGGACTGTATTAGAAGAGAAAGAAAAACAAAGGAATGAAGAAAGAAAGTTGATGAAAATGTCTTATGCAAAATTTTCATAGATAGTACTTTACGTCACCGACGATCCGCGTGTTGAAAAAAATTTGGGATATGCTACATTTTTTTTGTCTTTGGCACATTTTTCATGCAATTTGTGGTACATTTTGTTCTCAGGTGTTGGTAACACTAGACGCGGGTAGAATCAGAGAAATCCATTCCCCAATTGGCAGATTCTACAAATCTGTCAAATTTTATTTTAATGGAGACTTGTTTTCCGGCTCCATATTTATTCTGAATGTTTTGACTCTGGTTAGAGCCCACCACCTGAAAAAGTAGTTAAAATATTTTGCTCATTTCCTGGATTTATTTCTGTGTCCATTTTAAACAAGAAGTCAAAGAATAAAAACTGATCCTTTTGAATATTTTGCCGTTGATTACTTAAGTTTTTTATTGATTGATCAGTTTTATACAAAAAACTAAAATTATTGTAAAATGAATATGAATTTAGAGCTAGGAACTCAACAGGAAGATCTACAGAGTAGCGACGAAGAGCATATTTCTAAAGGAGAAAGATGGGCTCCTCTTGGAGCAACAGATCCTGATTCTGAACTTGGGAAAGCACGACAAGACTCTTTGTCATACTCTGAAGCTCCTGAAAGTTGGGCAGAGTAATAAGTCTTTTTTTATTTAGGTAAAAGTAGGCTGTTATCTAGTGGTAGGCCAATACTCATTTGTGTCAGAAATGAATTTTACCCCCCACCCCTAATTATACAAATTTTGGGCATATGGTTGCACACTAGAGGAGTGAGGGTAAAGTTTAAACTTACCTCTCGTTTACATCAGAAATAAAATTTAACCCCACCCCTAATGTGCAAATTGCCTATATGCCCTGAATTGGTAGGCCTATACCTATATAGGGATGGCAGTAAAATTCATTAAAAAAAATAGTGGTAAATTTCTACCAAATCATATCATTGACTTATGCATAAAGTAAATATACCACTCAATGCCTTTTTTTATGCTGATTACAAATATAACAATCATTTCTATTGGAAATGAATTTCAGCCCCCTATATATGCCAATTCAGGGTATATATTTCTAAATGAGGGGGGTTGGGGGCAAATTTTGTTTCTTATGTAGATGGGAAGTAAGTTTAAACTTTACCCCCCGCCCCCCCCCCCTAATTTAGAAATATATACCCTGAATTGGCATATATAGGGGGGGGGGGCTGAAATTCATTTACAAAAGAAATGATTGTTATATTTTTAATCAGCATAGAAAAAGGCATAAAAATTTGTATTAAATTTTGTCCTTACTCAAAGATATGATTTGGTAGAAATTTACCAAAATAGTTAGTATATTTGAAAGAGCATGAAAAAAGGAATCAAGTGGTATGTTTACTTTATTTGTAAGTCAATAATATGAATAACAAAAATTTACCCATTTGTTTTGTTTTTTTTAAAAGAAGAAACAGAATGGTTAGCTAACAAAAAATAAATTTTCTGGTAATTTTCTGCTACAAACATTCAATTTGTTCTAATATTCTCTGACATTGTTAGCTAACACTTTCAGTTAGATGGCCAAAACACTAGGCCTAGTGTTAAGAAAATTGTTAGCCTAGCTCACAATTTTTGCTTGGATGGTAGAAAAAACCCTTAAAGGTGTAGTTTAGGGGTTATCAAGAAGTAAACGTGTTCAGCTCTTAGTTTATAATCTTTTTGCTATCTTGGAAAGTGTTTAGGTTAGGAAACTAAAAATTTTAGAGATGGACATACATCCTTTAAAGTATGTCCTGATTTTAATGTCCCTACCTTGTCTCTCCTTTATATTACAAGGACTACCAAAAAAGACATATCAGTCATAATATAGTTATTATAAGCAACACCCCCCTTCCTAATTTGCAAATATATAGCCTAAATTACATATTCCTAGGCGTTTTGCTACATGTCACTCTTGTTTTCTGGCTTTTATCTTGTCACAGTTGATTCAATTTATAGACAGGCCCTACATGGGTTGAAACAAAAGAGTCATTTGTAGAACACGATTGAAAAACTTGTAAATATTAAGCAGTTCACATAAATGACCTACAAATAAAGTGAACATACTGCTTGATGTTTTTTTTTATGCTCTACAGATATAATAATTATTTAACTCACAAATTCAATGTTAACCTAACTTTTCTAACATCAGCAAAATATATAGCCCATATTTTATATTTCTTGTGCATTTATTGATTCTTGATTTTATCACCACTGATTCAATTTACAGGTAAACCAGTTTTTAGCAAGATTGATGCTAACAGAGGCAGGCTATATAGACCATGGCCATATCTAAAATATAAGAAAAAGGTATCATCCTTGAGGGTTTGCAAAGGGCTTAAAATTGAATTTGTTAGTTGAGCAATTATTATATTTAGATAGAGCATAAAAAATGGGACCAAGTGGTATTTTGCTTTATTTTTAGTTAATTTATGTGAACTGCTCAATATTTACTGAAAAACTAACATGTTTGCTAGAAGAAGGGGGGAAACACTTAATGAAAGTGGACAAAAAGTTTGTTTTGGATAAAGGATTGTTTTCTTAACATGTTTCCTTCTCAATAGCCCCTAATCTAGACCTTTACCTTCAATATTTATGTGGACTATATTATCCCCAAAAGTGCATCACTGCATGTTAACCTACCTCACCTAAGATGTAAATAAATAGCCCAAATATTATATACTTGATGAACTTTTCATTGGCTGACTTATATTCTAGTGCTTACTGTTGCTGCTTGTTTGCCATTAAATTAATATTAAATAAGAGTAAACATATAGAAAAGTCATTGACTATATATGATATGGGGTATTAATTAGGGGGTTGAATAGGGGGTACTAATTTTGGTTTGCTTCTTCTGAAGGAAACCAAAATTGGTGCAAAGCATCATCAGTGCCAAGCAGAAACCATACATCTTGTTTTTTCAAATTGCTTTCATGAGATAGAAGAACTGTATTAGTTTTTTTGCCTTAGTAGTTGTGCTTTTGAAACCTTTTATATTTGATTGTCAAATTTTTATGGCCCCTCAAAAAGAGCCAAAATGGAAAGTTCAGTCAGTTTTGACTAAAAAGCTAATGCTTAGTTTTTGCTTGACATGGAAGAGTGCCACATGGAAAACACTTTATCTTAAGAAACCCTGCAAATCAGCTAGCCTTTTTTTTTTTTTTTTTTTTTTTTTTTTTTTTTTTTTTTTTATCTTAAACCCAAATACAAAAACTACAG
Source organism: Artemia sp. Qi Xiang Cuo (assembly GCF_049724085.1). Taxonomy (NCBI): domain Eukaryota; kingdom Metazoa; phylum Arthropoda; class Branchiopoda; order Anostraca; family Artemiidae; genus Artemia; species Artemia sp. Qi Xiang Cuo. The sequence continues at coordinate 30,588,125 of NC_142794.1, forward strand.
GTTGTAAATCACTCAACCATTGGCTGATCTTTTGCTTGTTTGTATTTGTCTCCCACCTCTTTGTTTTCATCAGTCTCAAGAAGGGTCTCTTTCACACCCTTGGAAGTTTTAAAACTTCTGTATCCACAATAGAGTGGCTATGAAAAAGTCTCTTTCATGCTCTTGGATATTTATTAACTTTTGTATTCACAATGGAATGGTTGTGGAATCACCTTCTTTTGGCACAGGGTTTCTCTTGTTCACTTCCCAAACCTAGATATTTGCACTGTAAGCTGCCTTTAGCACTGGTTTTCAGTGGCCCAATTTAGCCTACATATCATATGTTTCTGTAAAATCAGTTTGGAATTCACAACTGATGAATTTCTTGTGAGCTTTTGTCCTCAGTTTACAAGTAGGATTTTCTGTTTGTTCAATTACCACATGGCAGATGGGGCAATGGTGCCATGAGATACTTTCCAGTCTACTATGTGTTTAAACATCAGAACCTCAACAATATTGGGAGCTACAGTTTTCATTTGAGTTTGGAGTAGTCATCCTTTGACTTTGTCTGTACAATGTGATTAAACACATAACTGCAGAAAACATACTACCTAGAATCTTTAGTAACTCACCCAAAAGAAGGAAAGTTGTCTCATATATCTCTATGCTTTGACAATGCTGAAGAATTGGAAAAGTTTTGGCAGTTTCTGTTTTGACTGCTACAGCATTCTTTACAGTGCCTTTGCTATCAAACTCTTAAATTTGTTGCAAAAAATTGCTATTAATTTTGCCCTTTGGTTTCTGTTCCTTGGCTCCCAGAAAAAGGACCATCCATTCTCAGTTGCATTTTTGGAAACTGTAAAATCATAGCAAACATATTTTCAAGGAAATCTAGTCAAAATTCCCTCTCTGTATGGTGTTGTACATCATGGCTTAGAAGATCAACGTTACTAGGATTCTACAGTAGACAAATCTTTAATCCAAGTTCTTGTATGCTTGAAGACACTCCTTGGTATATAATTGGGAGGGTCTGATTTCTTATCCTATCTTTGAGAAAATCCCAGGTCACTTCTTAGATTCGTTTCTTATAGCAAACCCCCCAAGATCTAGGGTTGCACATAGAAATTTCAGACCCATTTTTTTCCCCTGTAAAGGGGTCTGAAACAGGGTTAGGTTCAAAATAAGATGAACAAGTTATCTATCTCCTTGCTGGATTGTATTGCCAATCTCTCAATAGTACACACATATGTTTTTCTTTGTTTGTACTAGAAGGTTTTGCAAAATTTGTCTCAAAAATAAAGTTTTGGTCTGATTTCTCTGGAGTTAGTTTTATCTTTACCTTTCCTCATTTATGTTTTATACGCCAAATCTCTCATGGTTTTTCTTTTCTTGCTTTTATTTCCTTGTTTTACCTTAAATTACCCTAAATTGCATCTTCTAGTGACTAGGGTTGAAGAACATGTAGATGTTGCTAGGTGCATTTAACACAGTTTATAACAACACTAACATAACAACAGGAAAGTTAACACAGTTTCATTTCACAGTTCATGAGTGGATCATCACTATTTACATATATTAATTAAAAAAAAACTTTCCAAAAAAATAAGTTTTACAAAGAAAAGTAAAAGCCATTTTAAACTTAAGCACAGCAGATACAAATACTTGTTAAAATTCAAACGACCAGAAATTATTATTAAAGAGTAAATGAAACCAAAAACGAACAGGAATTAAATAAACAATCATAGCAAAAAACATACAACAAGTAATAATATAAATGAATAAATAGATCTTAAAGCAAGTAATGCTGAGATTGAATTTGAAAATCAAGCTTAAAAAGAAAAAGAAAAATTTCCTATTGAAGTATAAATGAAACTTAAAACAAACAGAAATTAAATGAACAATTAATGCAAACAAACATACTATGGATATTAATGTAAATTAATAAATAAATCTTAAAACGAGTGAAACTTAAATTGAATATGCAAATCAATGCTTGAAACAAACAAAAATCACTACAAACAAGAATTTGGGTATCACCTCCTTCTCTCACTGTAAAAGTCTAAAACCTACTGCGCCATTGGTGCTTTACTGAAAATAATGTGTGTCTTGAACAGTCTTGGAAAGTATAAACAACATCAAATTTTTGATGTTGATGGATCAAATTTTTGAATATTTGATGGATAATGATATTAATTGTTGAAAGATCCATCAGTCCAGAATTTTATTTCACAGTAATTTTATTTTTATTTTCAATGCTGTAAAAACTGGAAAAGAAAATATTTGTTAAATAATTCGTTTTCAGTTAAATTCCAATGACACAGTAGGCTTTTGGTTTTTATTTACAGTTATGGAAGGAGGTAGTATCCAAACACTTGTTTGTAGTGAAGCTATATTTGTCTTGAATAACTTTAAAAAGAGCTAATAAATTAAACTAAAGATTTGACATATAATGATATTAATTGCTGAAAGCTCATTACTTCAAAATGTTGCTATAATTTTAATATTTATTTTCAGTTTTAAGTACAAAAGAAAATATTTGTCATAAAATTGGTTTTCAGTAAAGCGCCAATGCTGCAGTAGGTTTTAGACTTTTACAGTGAGAGAAGGAGGTGATACCCAAATTCTTGTTTGTGGTGATTTTTGTTCATTTCAAGCTTGATTTGCATATTCAATTTAAGTTTCACTCGTTTTAAGATTTATTTATTAGTTTACATTAATATCTTTTGTATGTTTGTTTGCACTGATTGTTTATTTAATTTCTGTTTGTTTTAAGTTTCATTTGTACTTCAATAGGAAATTTTTCTTTTTCTTTTTAAGCTTGATTTTCAAATTCAATCTCAGCATTACTTGCTTTAAGATCTATTTATTCATTTATATTTTTACTTGTTGTATGTTTTTTTGCTATGATTGTTTATTTAATTTCTGTTTGTTTGGGTTTCATTTACTGTTTAATAGTAATTTCTGGTTGTTTTGAGTTTGAATTTTAATAGGTATTTGTATCTGCTGAGCTTAAGTTTAAAATAACCTTTAATTTTCTTTGAAGAACTTATTTTCAGAAAGTTTTCTTTAATTTGTTTTATTTCATTTTTGATTGGAAGAAGTTTCAAGTCTATAAAAATTCCTTATTTCAAAATCAAATTTTTAACATTTCAAAGTTTAAATCAAAGTTTGAACTATTTTTAACAAAATGGCTATCTCAAAATTTTTATTGGATGGGTTTTGGGAAATAAGGGCATGGAGGGGGGGGGATAATTGCCCTTTGATCTCTTTTAACTCTATAAAAGTGAAGTAAAACTTTTAATTTTAAATAAAATGAGCCCTCTTTGAAGTTTATACAAGCATCCCTTCTAGAAGAACCATATATGCCCCCAGGGCATAATTTACAATGCCTGTCCCCAGACCCTGGGGGGTTGAGTCATCCCAGAAGTTTTAATATCTGGTGTTTGAACTGTTTTTGATTTTATTTTATTTATGCATTAAATTTTTTATTTGATGCATTTGGGGGAAAAAGGGCATAAAGGGGGGGGGTAGTTGCCGTCTGATTTCTTTTGACTCTCAAAAAGTGAACTAGAACTTTCACTTTCCAAACAAATTTTGTTATCTGACCTTGGAACTATTTTTAATGAAATGGCTATCTGATGCAATGGCTACCTCAAATTTTCTATCAGATGTATTTGTGGAAAAAGGGCTTAGGGGAGGGGGGCTAGTTGCCCTCCGACCATCTTTGACTCTTAAAAAGGGCCTTAGAACTCTCGATTTCCAATCAAATGAGCCCCCTTTGAATTTTATTCAACAGCCCCTTCTTTATAAAGTGCATCTGGGAAAAAAATGGAGTGTGGGGGAGGCTAGCTGTCCTCTATGGATAAGGAATTTACTGCTGGAGAACAAACACTATTATAAAGCCTAGCTTATGCAGTTATAACGTCCTTTATTCAGAGCTATCCTACCATATGGCGCACTAGTATTTTTGTAAGTCATTAAAAACCAACTCGGGAGCAGGCTTTGAAAATGATGGGCGAAACAATATACCAAACCATCTAACTTTAACCAAGCAAGGTAATGAAACCAAACCAAGGTTTAGTGGAGATACAGAAAGTTTACTATTAATGCACAAAACTTACACTTATTCAAGTTGATAGATAGAGACAACAGAGACATAACTAGAGACAGCAGCTTACGAAAATTCTGAGCCAACCCCCGACAAGAACCCCCGGAAAATACCCCTGAAGACCCCCCCTTCCTTCCAAAAAAAAAAAAATACTCCTCAGAAACTACCACCCCTATGTGGCTGGCTGGTCTCCAGTCCCTTTGTGCTTTAAAAAACAGGCTAGAACCCTCAATTTCTAATCTAGACAATAAGTACACTCCAAGGTTTCTGCAATCATGAGGTGGAGGTGTGGATGAGGAAGGGGCAGCCCCCTCTATCACGGAACACATTCTGCTCATTTTGGGGTTTATTTTCACTATTAACATCCATAATAATTGCGAAGGCTAGAAATATATACAGAAATCATAAGGGAGTAGATACCAATTTCATATTTTGATGCGTTTTTAAGCTTCTTTTCTACCCCCCCCCCCCACACAAAAAAATCCCCTCCCCCACCCACCACCCCCAAACAAAAATCCTGGTTACGGGCTTGGGGACTATAGATCAATTTCTACCTCATCCTCGCCTTGTCTCTCTCTTAGAACTACCTCTGTGTTTTTGTGATTGCTCAATGAGAGTGGGATGTTTTGGCATTAAAATGCACCCTTTGTGGTATCTCCCTCCCTCCCTCACTACAAAAAAATTAGAGAGTTTCATTGTACAAGTTTAAGTGACTTTTTAAGTTGTGTAATTTGTCCATCAAGCAGTTTGTGGTAACAAACTGTAAGGAACTTCATGGCTCAATAGTAACCGTAGCTTTGCAAAGCAAAAATTTGATAATATTAGATGAACCGAAAGTTTTGGGCTACTGTGCTGATTCCAAACATATAAAATTCATTAAACGTAGTAATACCCATCAAAAGCTACAAGCCTGAGAAAATTTGCCTTATTATCTAAAAATGGAGAAAACACCCCTTAAAAGTCAAGGAATCTTAATGTAAATCACACCATCAAGTTCAGCATATCCCAGAACCTTCTTGTAAAAGTTCTGGGAAAACGTGGAATTTTGCATTTTTTTTGCTAGAAGATTGATCAAGTACACATGTTTATTTGACTAAAAGAATAAGGTTTTAAAGATAATGTAATGCAAAGATATTGTTGCTAAAGCAACAAACTGCCACAGTATGTCACCCATTTTTTTACTTTGAAAACAATTCTGAAGTTTTTACCGCAATATCAGCAACAAACATTTTCAACTGGGAGTTCCAATCCCGTTTTTTGGTTACTTGATACTTGATTCTCTATGCGGATTCAAGTCCTGCAGATTCGGTTCAGTAGTAGCTGATACTTTAGTAAATAATTGTAACTCAAAAGTAATTCAATAACCCAAAAATGAAGATAAAATTAATGTGGGTTCTTAGGTTCTTGCAAGAAAATTCTATTTCCCCCAAAATTCCCCGAATTTCAATGACTTTCCCCCGAATTTAAAGGTTCGAAAGTGGAAGCCGAGCATAAGTAGCATGCAAACTGTATACATCTGATATTAAAAGCAGCTGCATAGATTCAAACAATACCAGGAAAACAATTACAGTATGGTGTTGTTCAAATTCTTTTTTTGGTCCAGGGTAACCTCTTTAAAAGCATCATGTGCTGATAAAAGAAAAGTGTCTGATGAAGCAGAATAAGATGTTTAATCATCTTATTATTATAAAAAACTAATGCGTACTGTATATCTCTATAATAGCCCTAGAATGGTTTTATTTCTGCTAGTTAATAGTACCTCTTACCCTAAATATTAAAACTAACAAATCTAAAACGCTGTCTGATGGCTTGATTGCCATATTGACCTGCAATTCGCACTATAGTTTGAATGTTTTTCCTGGTGCTACTCATGCTAGGAGGTTCACTGAGCCTCACTTGGAGGCTTATAAAGGGGGAATGGGAGAATTAGGAAGACCACAGAAAGCCTTACATTTATAACGCCTCAACGCAGTGTATCTGAAAATTAAACTAGGTATCAGTGATAGAATACAAATTATATGTTTTTAAGCAAAAGTAATTCTGTTAATTTCTACAACACTGGGTGATCTGAAAGATGATGATATGAGATACATAGCTCCAGCTCATAAGCAGATGGTACTTAATAAAGATGTTTAATAAGCATAGCACTACCATAGGACTAATACATAGTGCAGATACAATCAATAACTCTAGCATTTTATTTTTCTTTAATTTTTTCATAGTTTGTTTTATCATAGACACTAACACTTAGAAACGTATAACACTTACAAAGTAATTGAGTGCTACACTGAGCTCTGTTTCATATTGTTGGATGAGTATTTTTTATACCAAGGTGTGCCTGAAAACCAAACTGAATATTAGAAATAGAACATATACCATATATGTCTTTAAGCAAAGCAGCTCTGTTGAGTATTTTTTATACCAAGGTGTGCCTGAAAACCAAACTGAATATTAGAAATAGAACATATACAGTATATGTCTTTAAGCAAAGCAGTTCTGTTGAGTATTTTTTATACCAAGGTGTGCCTGAAAATCAAAATGAATAATAGAAATAGAACATATACCATATATGTCTTTAAGCAAAGCAGTTCTGTTGAATATTTTTTATACCAAGGGGTGCCTGAAAACCAAACTGAATATTAGAAATAGAACACATACCATATATGTCTTAAAGCAAAGGAGTTCTGTTGAGTATTTTTTATACCAAGGTGTGCCTGAAAACCAAAATGAATATTAGAAATAGAACATATACCATATATGTCTTTAAGCAAAGCAGCTCTGTTGAGTATTTTTTATACCAAGGTGTGCCTGAAAACCAAACTGAATATTAGAAATAGAACATATACAGTATATGTCTTTAAGCAAAGCAGTTCTGTTGAGTATTTTTTATACCAAGGTGTGCCTGAAAATCAAAATGAATATTAGAAATAGAACATATACCATATATGTCTTTAAGCAAAGCAGTTCTATTGAATATTTTTTATACCAAGGTGTGCCTGAAAACTAAACTGAATATTAGAAATAGAACATATACCATATATGTCTTTAAGCAAAGCAGTTCTTTTGAATATTTTTTATACCAAGGTGTGCCTGAAAACTAAACTGAATATTAGAAATAGAACATATACCATATATGTCTTTAAGCAAAGCAGTTCTGTTGAATATTTTTTATACCAAGGTGTGCCTGAAAACCAAACTGAATATTAGAAATAGAACATATACCATATATGTCTTTAAGCAAAGCAGTTCTGTTGAATATTTTTTATACCAAGGTGTGCCTGAAAACCAACTGAATATTAGAAATAGAACATATACCATATATGTCTTTAAGCAAAGCAGCTCTGTTAGTTTCCACATCACTAGGTGACCTGAAAGATTTCTCTTAAGAACTCTTAACCTTTTTGTTTGTTCAAGGATAACTATATACCTGCCTTTTTGTAAAGCATTAGGCACTGATCCTGAGAATAACTCACTAGATCAAGTAGGTGATGCTTTATGAACATGTTTCATAGGCTTAATACTACTATAAAACAAATACAAAGGGCTGATTTATATCAATATCTCTAAAATATTTTTCTTTAAATTTAAAATGTTTTCTTTCCCCATAAATACTGACACTAGGGAGCCCATAACACTCAAAAGCAATGAGTGCTATATTGAGGTCTGATCCATATTGTAGGTTGAATATTTTATCTGGTTTCATAAATTCAGGCTCACTGTAGAAGATCCAATATATGAAGCCTTTTAGGTTTTAGCCTTGCTAGTTCATCCTTTTGCAAAGGATTTTTCTGATTTTTTTTTTATCGCTGTATGTAGTCCTCTGATTTGAGTTTGATTGCAACATTTACAATCAGAAGCAGATTTGGGTTGAAACATGTAAATTTTGTCTAGAAATGCTGGTATTCTATTAATTTAAACTTAAAAAGTTTAATACTCATCAAATATTTATATTATAATTATTTGATCTGTTAATAATGTTAATTTATATTATAATCTACATTCTCTGAAAAAGCTAAAGAAATGTTTTCTCTTTATCAGGCATTTCAGTCAGCATTTGTGTCAGGTAATTAAATTTTGAGTCAATCCACATGGACAGACCTAATTGTGAATTGAGCCCAAGGAAGCTGATGGCCCTCCCAGAAAATATCTCTATTACAGAAAGCTGTCCCAAGTTTTGCAGCAAAAATTGATGTCTTGCTAATTTTGATGCTTTAATTTGTTTTTCTACTAAAAAAAAGACAAACGAAGGAAAAAACTCAGAAATTACAAATTTGTTGCTTGAAAATAAGGACTATTGTGATTTTTATGATTTCCCAGGAACACTTATTTAAAGCATCCAATTGTTTGAAAATGTCAGAAGACTAGCTTAGTTAGAAAAATCTAGAAACAAAACTTTGATTTCCTTGGTTAGGAAGATGTAGACGATTTTAATGGAATCACACCTCTAATTCACAGCATTTCATATTTTGCAGCTTCAGTGTTGGTGATAGTTCAAGATTGATTGAGCTTGAAGAAGAGCAAGAACAGCTTAACAATGCTTTACTGGCCTTGACAACCCATTTTGCTCAGGTGAAAAAGTTTTCTTTTTTGAAATTTTTTTTGACATTTTTCAAACAGTTCGTGGTAACAAACTGTAAGAAAGGAGCGGCCCGGCTCAATAGTAACCGAAACTCTAAAAAACGAAATTTTGATACCAATAGATACATCAAAGAATCAGATTTTAATACTGATTTCGAATATTTAAGTTTTATCAAGTTTAGTCCTACCCATCAAAAGTTACGCGCCTGAGTAAATTTGGCTGATTTTAGACAAAGGGGGAAAGACCCCCTAAAAGCTATAGAACCTTAATGAAAATCACACCATCAGATTCAGCGTTTCAGAAACCCTACTGTAGAGGTTTAAAGCTCGTATCTGCAAAAATGTAGAATTTTGTATTTTTTGCCAGGAAAAAGATGAACAGATGTGTGTTTATTTGTTTTTTTTTTCGCAGGGGTGACCGTATCGACCCAGTGGTCGTAGAATATCGTAGGAGGGCTCATTTGAACGGAAATTATAAGCTCTAGTGCCCTTTATAAGTGACCAAAAACATTGAGGGCAACTAGGGCCCCTCCTACGCTCATTCTTTTCCCAAAGTCACCCGATCCAAATTTTTAGATAGGCATTTTGTTCAGCATGGTCAAAAACATAATAATTATGTCTTTTAGGGTGACTTAATCCCCCATAAGTCCCTGGGGGGAGGGCTGAAAGTTATGAACTTTACTCAATGTTAACATATAGTATTGGTTATTGGGAAGTATACTGACGTTTTCAAGGGAGATATTTTTCTGGTAGTGGGGGGGGGGGGGTTATGTGGGAGGTTCTTTCCATGGGGAAAAGGACATTGCTATGAAGAGGGCGCCGAATTTCCCAGCATTATTTAAAAAAAGCGATCAGAAATTAAATAAAAAAACAAAAAAACAAGTTTTCCAACTGAAAGTAGGGAGCAACATCAAAACTTAAAACGAACAGAAATTAATAAGTATATGATTAGGTTCGCCCCCTAGTCAATACCTTGCTCTTTAAGCCAAATATTTTTTAGTACTTCCATTAGAGCTATTTATTCTAATTAACGGCCTTTGTGATTAAGGGTCATTTTTAAAGAATTCGAACAAAATTCGAACTTTAGCGTAAAGAGCGAGGTATTGACTAGGGGATGAACCCCCTAATATACGTGTTAAAATTATATAGATATAGAAGTTCGTTACGTAAGTTAATTTGCAAGTTATGTATATTTATTACTAATAAAAACATTCGTAAATAAAATTAAACAACTTTCGAGAAAGCCATTTAACGTAATAAAAGTAAAATTAATATGCATTTTTTTTAAATTATTTATGTACGGTAAGCCAAAATCAAAACCCCCAGTAGCCTAATTAAAAAACGTTCAAAAATTAAATAAAAAAACCAGTTTTTCTTAACTGAAAGTAAGGAGCAACATTTAAACTTAAAACGAACAGAAATTATTCCGTATATGAAAGGGGCTGTCCCCTCCTCAACACCTCGCTCTTTACGCTAAATTTAGATAATTTCTCACAACTCTACTTTTTAAAACAATACAAAACTTTAGCTTAAAGAGTGATAAGTTGAGGAGGGGACAGCCCCTTTCATATACGGAATAATTTCTGTTCGTTTTAAGTTTTAATGTTGCTCCTTACTTTCAGTTAAAAAAAACGTTTTTTTTTTTTTAATTTATTACTCAAGATCTAAGATGCTAAAAGTCTGTTTAATTTTCTTGTTGGTTTACTGTAACAGCAATGAGACTTCAGAGGAAAAATTTGCGAATTTTTTTTTTTCCTTTGCGACCATCGAGTCCTCTTTGGTTTCAAAATAATGCCAGACTTAACTAATTCTTATGTTGGGAGGGTACATAATTGTGAAAATCTAGGCTATGTCATCTCAATTTTTTGGGATTCTGAGAGGGATTGGTTTTTCAGGCGCAGCTGAAGTGAGAGGTGGATGTTTCCAGATATGATGTGATATATGTAATATCTTCTTATATTTTCATAAAACAAAGAGTTTATAATATTTGCATCTACCTCTTTCCTGGGATTTGTGTGGGAAAAGAGTTAGCTTCTTATAGTTTGGATTCATACACAAGCAAAATTTTTGTTTTCACGGTAAAATTTGTTTTTTCGTATTAAAGGTTTCATTCACGTAAAACCTTACATAATACTGTAGTTTGTGCATAAATGTTGTACTTACTGGTCATTCCCAAAATTCACTTGTGTTCATTTATTGAGTGGACAAGTTTACAGTTTATTTAATTTTACTCAGCAGAAAATGCCCCCTTTCCACAAATTAAACTTGACATTGATGGCTAACATTGGAATTATGTGTTATCTTCAATAGAATTGAAAATGGACATTAAAGAAAAGCAGAAATGATTTATCTATTTTTAAATGTAGTTTAAAAAGAAAACATATATACTGTATAATTTTATATGCAATAAAGCCTAAAAAAAGAATAATCTTACTAAATAGAGATGATCTACATCAGGCGTGCCCCCCCCCCCTTAAAGTTGCATTGGAATTTAGCTTATGTTTTTAGTTTAATTTAGCCTTTGTGTCCACATTTGTCGGAACACTGTACGATTTCATCAGCACATTCTTTATATCCCCCTCCAAACTCAAAACTGTAGCTGCACCCTTGATCTACATATTTTCTGTAATCGTAAATGGTTAATTCGAATTTTTCGTTCTAATACTATTGCATTTTCTTAAAATACAGGCTGAAGTGATCATTTATGTAATAGAATTACTGCAGGCTAATCTGCTATCACCATCATAAACATAAAAAAGACTGATCTTTAAGTCTTTGTTCATAATTAATTCATGAAATCATAAAATCAAACACAATAAAACACATAAAACATAAATCACAAACCATCGTAAACACAAAACATATGAAACATAAATCACACACCATCATAAACATTAAAAAGACTGATCTTTAAGTCTTTTGTTCATAATTAATCCATGAAATCATAAAACATAAACACAATAAAACACAAAACACATAAAACATAAATCACAAACCATCATAAACATAAAAAAGACCGATCTTTAAGTCTTTGTTCGTGATTAATTCATGAAATCATAAAACATAAACACAATAAAACACATAAAACATAAATCACAAACCATCATAAACATAAAAAAGACTGATCTTTATGTCTTTGTTCATAATTAATTCATGAAATCATAAAACATAAACACAGTAAAACACATAAAACATAAATCACAAACCATCATAAACATAAAAAAGACTGATCTTTAAGTTTTTGTTCATAATTAATTCATGAAATCATACAAACAGAAACACAATAAAACACAAAACACATAAAACATAAATCACAAACCATCATAAACATTAAAAAGACTGATCTTTAAGTCTTTTGTTCATAATTAATCCATGAAATCATAAAACATAAACACAATAAAACACAAAACACATAAAACATAAATCACAAACCATCATAAACATAAAAAAGACCGATCTTTAAGTCTTTGTTCGTGATTAATTCATGAAATCATAAAACATAAACACAATAAAACACATAAAACATAAATCACAAACCATCATAAACATAAAAAAGACTGATCTTTATGTCTTTGTTCATAATTAACTCATGAAATCATAAAACATAAACACAGTATAACACAAAACACATAAAACATAAATCACAAACCATCATATACATAAAAAAGACTGATCTTTAAGTCTTTGTTCATAATTAATTCATGAAATCCATTTCACATGCCACCTTATGAATGCACACACAGATATGTATTTTTTGAATTGTGCAATGGTAACCTATAGATAAACATCGGATAAACAAAATCGTTATAGAAGTGGGTAGACTCAGCTCTGGCAGTAGGCTACCGTGGATTTTGATTTGGATATGGGAAATCAGTTTAAAAAATGGTGCATAAGGTCAATCATCAAGAAAGGGCAACCTGTTTGGATAAGGCTTCTGCTCTTTTAGATGACTAATTTTTGACTATCACTTCGTTACTGTGATTATTGGGACCTCTTGGTTGTGGCAACTTTTTGATGGCAGCTTTTTTTCCTTTTTTTTAGGTACAGTTTCGTCTGAGACAAATTGTTGAAGCCCCCTTAAATACAAAAGAAGATTTGCTAAAAGAGCTAGAATCATTTGCTTCACGAGGAATTCCGGATCCTAGTATTTTGAAAAGAATAGGAGATGGTAGTGATAACCTTGTAAGTAATATATCAATATATTGTCTTTGAGATGTAGGTCTATTGCATTTATTTGCTCTTATGTTTCAAGAGGTCAGAGGTTCTAACGATTGTTCTAATAATAAAAAAGGGTCCTGACAACATATAATGACATATAATTTTTGCTAGTGTAATAACGCGGACATGTAAAGCATCCACTGTTTCTTTTTTTTGTCTGTAGCCTCATAGTAATGAACAGACAACCTTAGAAAATTTCGAGAGGGCTCCTCTGATTGCAAAATGTGCATTCTAGTACCCATTTTCAGTGAATAAACTAATAGGAGGCACACAACTGTCGTGTCGCTTTTCCTTTGTGCTTTTACAGCCGCAGATGGCATTGGATTAAAATTTCAAAATCAGTATCTAAATTAGAACAGTTGAAAAATCCAAAGAATATGCATCTAGATATACATGATGCATGGGCCACAAGGGAAAGGTCTCAAGTTTGAAATGGAGCCAATCCATTAAAAAAAACTAAAGAAAAATAGGGTCATAGATACATTTTAACAGAAAAGTGTTAAACCTTACTAAACGTGTTAAACCTTATTAAAATCAAAATCGAGCAAAGACCTAACCTTATTAAAATCAGAATGAAGCAAGGATGTCTAGTCTCTATAATTTGAGGGCCAAAAACTGCTCACCTGGACCTAACCCGCCCCCCGCCTCCCGCCTCCAACTCCATTTTTTCGCAAAGATGTGTCGCACCCCTATCAATTGATAATCATCAGAAACAGCTTAGGGAATGGCTGTTTGAATTCAGTCAAAGTTCATTTTTAACTGCTTTGGAGTCAGTTCTTATAAATATTAGGTGAAAGCTACAATATCACCACCATAGCAGAGTGTACAACCTACATAATTCACAATCTTTTCCAGTACATACCGTGTGTATCGGCAGGTTTCAGTGTTTGGTGATTACAAGGCTCGTGTTGTGATATAGAGTTGCAGTAAAAGGAAGCTTTTCTAGAACTTACTTCGGCTTTGAGAAAAACTTTTCAATGTTTACCCTGTTAAAGTTCGTTCCTAGACCCAAGCTTGTGGGTTCAGGCTTGCGTAGTCACAGTCAGGGCCGTCACGAATGGGGGGGAGGAGGGGGACGCCACCTCCTCCAGTGTTTTTGGTCATTCGGTAAAAAAAAATGGTAAAATCGAGGCGCTTTGCGCCACGATTTTTCAGATACCGCTAAAATTCTTTGTTCGGTTCAATAAAGACCACGTCAATACTGACACGTCAGCGATAGAAATTTTTAGCTTGATCGGTAAACACAGCAGTTTTACCGACTCCTGCCGTGATTTTACAGATGGCGCCACAACTTTCTATTTGGCTAAATAGTCAGCATTAAAATAGTGAAATGATATGCACCGAAATCTAAATCTCGGTTGGTTAATGCAGCGGTTTTACCGACTCGTGCAGTAATTTTACGTATTGTATTCGAAACGGAAATCATGCTAATTATATTGACAAAAAAGTCGGTAAAAATGGCAAGCCAGTCGGTAAAATCTCTTGCTCCCCCCCCCCCCCCCCCAACATTTTTGCTAGTAACGATGCTGGTCAAAGTTGGGGATTTTAAACTCGATAACCTACCAGCCAGTCTATCCCTGCCTCTGGCTTTGCTCCAGTTCTGAGGGATTGTCTTGTTGTTTTGTATAGGCAAGTAGTTGATGCAGTCAAAGTCACATGCACTGGCAATTATAGTTACAATTAGTTGGGTCACAATTAGTTGTCACATTCACAAGTATTTGCAGTTGCAAGTAATCACAAATTCAAACAGTTAAAAGCAGTCACAGTTTGAAAAAGTCACAATAGCAGTAGTACTAATTGCATAAGTAGTAGTAGCCCTCAAAGGTTCAATATATTACTTTTAGCTGTTTCTTAGATATATTTTTCATATGCCCTTTTGACAACCTGCATGTATAGGGTACATATGGATTTTGTTCAATAAACACTGCAGTATCCCTTGATAGTTTCACCTTAATGCCCTTGGCCATCCCAGATATACTGCAGATAGACCATTTTAACATCCATGTATAGTTATAAATCCTCCTTAATAGGTTTTTAAGTTTCAACTTAATACCTTTATCCGTTTCTAAGATGCCGTAATATGCCCTTATGACAAACTTGGATGGACATAGTGTCTTTTGATTTAGTTCAACACTTCCAATAATACGCTCTGAAAGTTCGAGCGTACCTCCCACTTTTTTCGTGGAACATTTCACATACACCTTTTTGACTATCTGGATATCTATTGTACCTTTTGATTTAGTTTTGCTCCTCCTCTAATTCCCTGAAAGTTGAAACTCGACAGCTTAATCTGTTCCCGAAACATTATATCAATACTCCTTTGACAACATGGATGTACTTAAACCCTTTTTAAGAAAAAAATTACTCTCGATCTTGTAGATGGGTCTCATCTGGTACATACTGGGATATGCCCCAGTGTGTACCACATTTTCCTGTCCCACTATATAACAGATGACAACCATCTACAAAATCAAGCATTATGTTTTTTCTTCCGAATGTTTTGCGACAAGATGGCCACATAACATGACCAGATAATTTGGCTTTTATTTTGTACCCCAAGCACTAAATTTTACTGAACTTAAAAAGAATAAATAAAGAAAACCAAAAGAAAAACATTTTTGGGGGGATATTTCCCAAACTTTGATGTAGGTTTGCTCAAAAACCAAAATTGTAGCATACCAAAATAATTGGTCTGGACTAGATAGTTGAACATCAAACTAACTATGCTAGATGACGCTTACGGATTTTTTCGAGAATGCTATATGGCAGAATGTTAGATGGCACCCCCTTCCAGCTAGGATCTTGTGGGCCGCACCAAGACGCCTCGCGGGCCGAATGCGGCCTGCCGGTTGCCAACCAATGATATAGAGGATAATGACATATTCAGAAATGGGGTTTGGTATTTACCAAAGATGATATTTAGGTGCTTTTGAAATCACTAATTATGGAATTAGGCTAAAATTTAATTTGCTTGTCTTAAAACAAAACATAGTTAGCACCATACATTGTGTGTAGGTTGATTTTCATTTCTACTAGAGTTTAAATAAAAAACTTTCTGAGCTTGTTGATTATAAACCTGAGGCTAGTATTACAATATAGAAATTTTAAGGAAATTACAAGAATATTTTTCACGAATCATGTTTCATTTCCTTCTAAGTTTAAGGATTTTTGAAGCCACTAATTCTGAATTTGAGACTGAAATCGCAATACAGGGATCCTAACACAAAACAGTAGCACCTGTATGTATTACATTTGGCTTTCAGTTTCTACCACATTTTGTATCAAAGGATTTCTAAACTTTTTTGGCTACAAATCAGAGCTTTATGTTGCAAATTAAAATTCCAAAATTGAAAGGTGGCAAGCACAAATTTCGCAAATGGTGTTTGATTCTTGCCAAAGCTCATGTATAAAGGTTTGAAATGAGTATTTCAAATTGGAGGCCGTAATTTCTAATTAAGCTAATTAAATTAAAGGCCGTAAATCTAATTAAAGTAATTTCTTAAAAACAAAATACAGTATGCAGCATGTGCGTTTCACAAATGATTTTTACTCCCATTAAAATTGGAGTTAAAAGATTTTTGAGCTCCTGGACTACAAATCTGAGGCTAATATTACTATTAGCCTCAGTAGCCTAAGCAAATATCTCGCAAATGGTGTTTGATTTACATCAAGTTGGTATTTATAGGTTTTTGAAGTCCTTAGTAATAGTCTGCCTGGTATCTTAAACTTAGTAATGATCAGTGTTTCTCCAATGTATTGTTGTTGTTTTTTTCATTGGCCTCATCTTGTAGAATGGATGATCGTAAAAAGATAATTTGAAAATCTTGACATCTAATGCCTTTTTTAAGCAAAGAAATTGTTTGAAGAAAACCGAACTGTCCTTTCTGTGCCGTCAGGTGCTACTTTGACTTGGCATAGTATTATAATCTAATCGGAATTTTACTATGGCCATGCTTATCAATTTTTTTTAAAAATCTTAGAAATGTTACTCCAGGGGTGATATAATGCTTCTACCCCCCAGGGCATGGGCACCTAATCATTTAAATAGTTTAAGCTCAACACAGAGGTTGAATAGATATATTTTAATATAGTATTGGTCATGTTGCTTTTTGACCAAATGTGCCCCTGAGTGGGAGCCCTTTCTATGAAACTAGGATATAGTATAATGAAACTGTCTGAGGCTTCTATGTTCAACTTATTTGCCTGTTATAGGCTGCGCTTATGCATGTGCTTAGATTGACATCAATCTGCAGCCATCATTGCTGCGAAGCAGTCAGGACTGCTTGTAGAAGAGGAAGCAAATTACGATTGGTAGAAAATGATTATGCCTGGACATTTTTATCTTTCTAGGCATGCATGTGAATTTGATTTAACGTAATTTTGCTCATTGTCAATTGGGTCCTTTTTATGACCAAAACTGTCGTATTCTGATCTGAGACTGTTGAAAAGGATATTATTTCAGCACAGTATATTCTGCTGTTTAACAAAGAATACCAGATTTCCAAATTTTTATAGAATAACTTTATAAGACCACCAATCATAAAAGTCATTTATGACCTCTTTTGACTTGTTACGACCACCAGTTTGATATCATCACTGAAAGAAAGAAGACGCCAGAGGAAAATATAAAATTGTCTTTGTCGAGAGGGGGCGTTGAATAGCTAAATATCGGCATACAATAAGCAAAGCATCTTATAAAAACTGTTGTTTATAGTAGATCCTAATCCTTATTTCGTGATTTTTTTTTCAGTTCTCGTGCAAAAGATTCAATGCGCTGAAATCTATTTTGGCCTATGGCATCTTTCTGATTAGCTCCGATTAATGATATACAGTCGGGGAATTAAATATTAATATTGTGTTGTATGCATTATGTGGTGTTATTCTATTTTGTTTTGTTTGATATTGTCCATTACTAATCTTGACATAACCTGCCCTCAACAACTCCGTGGATATTTCTTGGATTTTTAGCTGCTCTTCCTTAATACTAGACATTAATGTAAGGACATGCGTTACTGACATTGCATGTCTTTTCCTTCCCTTTTTAGACAGTTCTTTCCGTTTCCGAATATTCTTCAATCATTAAAATTATCTAATCCTTCTTAAGTTATTTCTTTTATGATATCTAATTTTTTTGTCTGGTTTTGAGACCTATCTCCTAATATTTTAATATAATATAATTATTATAATTATAATATTATAAGAAAATATTATTATGATATTATTGTTATAATAATGTATTATTATTATATAATAATATACCTCCTAATATAATATTATAATGCAATATAATCATTAAAATTATCTGATCCTTCTTAAGCTATTTCTTTTACAAGATCTAATTTTTTTGTCTGGTTTTGACACCTACCTCTTAATGTTTTATTATAAAATAATTATTATAGTTATAATATTATAATAATAAATTATTATTATTATAGTAATATATTATTATTATATAATGATATACCTCCTAATATAATATTATAATGTAATATAATCATTAAAATTATCTGATCCTTCTTAAGCTGTTTCTTTTATAAGATCTAATTTTTTGTCTGGTTTTAACACCTACCTCTTAATGTTTTATTATAATATAATTATTATAATATTATAATAATAAATTAATATTATTATAATAATGTATTATTATTATATAATAATATACCTCCTAATATAATATTATAATGCAATATAATCATTAAAATTATCTGATCCTTCTTAAGCTATTTCTTTTACAAGATCTAATTTTTTTGTCTGGTTTTGACACCTACCTCTTAATGTTTTATTATAATATAATTATTATAATTATAATAATATATTATTATTATATAATAATATACCTCCTAATATAATATTATAATGCAATATAATCATTAAAATTATCTGATCCTTCTTAAGCTATTTCTTTTACAAGATCTAATTTTTTTGGTCTGGTTTTGACACCTACCTCTTAATGTTTTATTATAATATAATTATTATAATTATAATATTATAATAATAAATTATTATTATAATATATTATTATTATATAATAATATACTTCCTAATATAATATTATAATGTAAGTTAATTATTAAAATTATCTGATCCTTCTTAAGTTATTTCTTTTACAAGATCTAATTTTTTTGTCTGGTTTTGACACCTACCTCCTAATATTTTATTTCCTGTTCAAAATATAATATTCGTAGTCTTTGATCTCCAAAAGTCCTCTCTTTGGTTACCCCTAAAGATTTTTGGGTGATTTCTTAAAGATATTCACAAAAATTGTTCTTGCAATTTTCGAGTCATTTTCTCCAATAAAAAAAATTCAACATACGCTTTAGACAGATTGTTTCAAATGAAAGTTAACAGGGGCACCAAATCTATAACAAACAGACTGCATCCCACCAGCCCACTATTTAAGCTAGATTTTGACTAGTATTTTCCTAAAATATTTAGAGTGCAACAAATATAACCAGTTGGTAATTCTAATTTTTTTATTACTTGTTGCATGTCAACACATTCGAACTGAACGTTTTATTATTTTCAGCCGATGCGAATAAGGAAGTTCTATGGTTTCAACATAGTATATCTATTGATCATACTCTCATTTTAAGCTTTAACGTCACTTCTTTCTTTCATTCGGAATTTTTCTTGCAAATACAATTTCTTTTAGTCTTTAATGTCATTTGCAGGGCTATCTTAAATGTACTTGGGACTACCCCTTCCTCAATTCCCAACTGTTTACTTACAACTTAAATTTTCGTTGAAAGCACTTTCAGAATGGTAGACATTCCTAGAAGTATTCATTCTTAAAATATTAGTCAGGGAGGGAGGGCTCTAATGATAAAAATGGAATTTCAGGTCCTCATGTTTATTTTCAGCCCTGTAGCCCTCTACCCTGTAGCGATGCCTTTGCGATGGTAGGTTTAATTCAAGTTTAAATTCACCCATGACGTATTTACGGCTTGACTTTTCTTAATCATATTCTTAAATATGCTTGATACCTCTTACTGAAGTTAGATAATGTGCTCTTAGCAACACAATTTATGAGATTTCAAGTACCCCTTGCCCTCCCACAGAAAGATTCACTGATCATCCCAGTAATACCTGATGGGTAGTGTATATCAATTAATTAAGCCTCAGATGAATCGAATCAGTCAAATTAAGCTTAGTTGCGTACAATAGGGGTTTATTTTGCATGGTCTGCCTCTATGCACAGGCAATAATTTGCCACCGTGCCACATCAATGCCCTCTGAAATTACGAGGCTGATAGTTCGAAACTGATTGACAATGCAGAAAACCACTCGATAGTAATTTGTCTTCGGGCTTAAATTGTTATTTTTGCATCATTAATTAGCAGAAATCGCAACTTCTCTGCGGTTCAATCTCGTTTGTTTCTTCGAAATGGTACTGGGACTTTCGACTTCTGTTCAAATGAGACCTCTTCGATTTTATTACCACTGGCTCCATACAACCATCTGTGATAAACAAAAACAAAACATTGCCCCAAACTCTTCGAAAAAAAAGAAGGAAATTTCGTATTTTTGTAGAAAGGAGGCTCAAGCTTCTTCTCAAGGGTTATTAGACATGTAGAATTTAAGGACGTAATTTTCAACAAAATTTTGTTGTTTTAGGGGTATGTTATTCCTTTTAAAAAGATTAGATAAAATCTTATGCTAATAACTTTTGATGAGTGATTTAAAAAAAAATGAATTTTTTACTTATAAAATCATCTTAAACAGCAAATTCTTTGTGAGCATATGTTGTTATCAAACTTAACATTTTAGAGATTTGGTTTCAATTGACAAGACCAGCTCTTCAATTGCCGTTCATTTAGGCAAACGGTTTAATTTGTTTTAAAATGGTGAAATTTCCAAGTTTATTTTTTTTCAAAAATTCTTTGCACTTTTCCTTCTCGAATAGCCTATTAAGTTTATGTTCAACAAATACATGCGATTAAGTGACAAGCCTACAACTGTAACTTGCACCAAGAAGACGAGGTATTTATATCATTGGATTTGTTAGTTTCAGTTCTATATATTTACCGAGTTAGAACTATGATGTTACTTTTGGTTATTTCTCCATGCCACAGCCTTATCAGGTTCTTTTGGGTCGTAAGTTATTTTTCCTTTATTTGTTTTTTGTTTTTCTCTCTTTTGTTACTTCACGTTTTTTACTATTGTAAAAAGTAATTAAAAATTAAATAATAATAACAACAAAGACAGATTGCTTCCGCATTTCTCAACATTACTGCTTCATTAGATTCTACAAGTCGTGAGTCTTTTTCTTCTTCTTTTCCCCCTCCTTTTTATGTTTTTTCTCTTTTGTTTTAGTGTCTTTTATTTTTTATGTGTTACTCTCTAACTGGTGTCCTTGTTTTGTAATTTCTATTTTGATTTGCATTGTATTTTTATGTGTTTTCTTCGGGTTACTCCACGTATTATACATTTGTATAGTGTGGGTCAAAAATGAGTAATAATAATAATAATTCATATCGATTTTTTTCAATTCAGGTCGTTTTTATTAATACATTACACTTAAATTACAAATACTCACAAATACATTTAAAAAACTAATTCTGGGCCATAATCCATAATAATTGGCCCTCTAGGCCAATCATATATAGGAAACATTATATCACATTGTTAAATATATCATATAGTCAAGGTCCTCCCTATGCCTACCAGCATGAACTCAAATTACCTCCATACTTTACAAATACCAATAATAAGACTTAACTTAAACTTCAAATTCAACGGGATAATACAAGATCTGATATAGTTTATACTTTTAATACAAAAACAAAATGATCAATTTAACATACGGGAGACCCGCCCACGTTCATCACTTTTTTAGAAAATAATTTTTTTCTGCTATGCTTGTCAACCTACAGTCAACTTTCTCCCACCAAAATGTACCTACACATTCAGGACATCAAGCAAAATTTTGATATTTTGTTAGCCTATCAGTTATAGCCATAATTAAAAAAAACAATGACCTCGGTCAGATATGGCGAACCTGTACGACCCCGGTACAGCTTCGCCATCCCCCGGTTCTGGTTCGCCAAGCATTGAAAACTGCTTTTAAAAAGATCAGAAGAGCCATTCTCATTTAAGAATATATTTAATACTCATCAGCTATTGGTATAAGAAAATTTAATACAGGTAACTCATATTAAATTTGTCTGATCATTTTATATTGTATGTGGAAAGATCGACACCGAATGTCAGCTTTTCTGATTGCCTTTTAGTCCCTCCGCATGAGACGGGTTGATCAAGTTTAATTTCCACTGATTGTCTCTCTACAAAAGCCTGTTCATCTGTATAAACAAACTTGTTTGGTTCAACCTTTTTGAGATAGCTATCGTTAACAGAACCAGACATTGTAACAGGCAGCTGTTCTGGACTCGAGTCTCTCAGGGGTGGTTCACTTGCACATGGTGCTTCTCAATATCGCGCAGAGTTACCTTCTGAGCTGAAAGGGACCAGTGGTGGTACTTCTGGTCTATCGGAAACGGATGAACTTAGGTATTCGTGGTCTTGAAAAATTTCTGGGTTGAATGGATGAATTCCTGTGCAGCGGAACCCGCTGATTATGCTTTCTTGAGTAACAGCCTTGAAGTAAGGTGAGCCAAGAATTCCTGCAACATTAGCAATAGCTATGGTTTTGCATTTGTTTCTGCCCATTAAAACTGTGGCTTCTTGATTGTACTATACCTTAATCGGAAACATAATGGAGCAATCCAGAGGCTGCAGTTTACGAGTCGTATGTGGGGGCACGGTTAAAAGGTTAACACCATTCTCCTTAGCCATCTCAAGCAGATCGCTAGAATATCTGGTAATATGATTGTCCAAAATAAGAAGAACAGGTTTTGATGTTGTTGGTTTTACATGACTAATAAAGTGGTTCAGCCAAATGACAAAGAGCTCGGTCGTCATCCATCCAGAAGCTTTTTGATTTCCGAACCCAATGGTCCCTGGTGGAGCTCCCTTTAGTAGGATATCAGGGCACGTTTTTCTGGGAAAAATCCTCATTGGAGGAACTGTATTTCTAGTAGCGATAACATAGATACAAAGCGTGATATTCTGCCCTCTTTCAGCAGAGGTCACCTTTCCGACTTGTCTTTGGCCCTTCTCAGCAATGACAGTGCCTGGCTTGTGAACAGTCGATAATTCTGTCTCATTGGCGTTCCAAATATATTCTGGGCTAAAGCAGTGACGATCGTATAGAGTCCGAAGATTGTTAAAGAACTGCTGAACTGTAAAGCGGTTGAAGGCAGTAGCCCTTCCCAGACTGGTAGCTTCTGCCTGTCAGATTGTAAGCTCGGGGTGTTGCTGCATAAACCCCCGATACCAATCCTCTGCCGTAGCTTGATTTTTATCGCCACCAGTCCCTGAATCTACAATTCTAAACTCCTTTAACATGGCATATTTGTTGCCAAGTTGACAGAGCTCAAGTCGTCATAGTTTATAATGTAGATTGCATATTATTTCAAGGTCCTTGCCAATAGCGCGTTCTTGCCATTTGGTATAAATTCTACGAGTGGCGTATCTTGGTGAAAAAAAAGAGAGAGTCAAACCTCTAAACACCAAGCCGGGATTGATGATTCTTTTCTCATAATCTCGTAAGGTTGCACGATGAATCTGGTATTCTCTCGAAGCTGTTGCCTTTGGAACTTGCTTCTCAATGACTTCTAGCACAGCTTCACGAAGCAGTTCTGGTTCAGTCGTACCTTTTTTCCTTTCTGTAGCAGGCTTTGGCGGTCGCATGATGTCTGAAAACAAAAGAAAATATACTATTAGTAAAATACAGAATAGTGCACCAATATGCTTGATGTAACTTTGAAGACTTTTGCAGAAGAAGTTTACATGTCCAGTCTTAAATTTTTCAATGTTTCCAGCCTTGTCTTTTGTCATGATGTATAACTTACTTATTTTGGCAATGAAACAACATTGACTACTTCAAACTTTTAGAATATGTTAGTTGGATTGCCCAGTTTGTTTTTATCAGAAATATGATGTGTTCTGAATTTGAAAGATCAAATAAAATTTCAAGAGCTCTTTTTTACGTAGTAACCTCAAGGTAATACGTTTCGTCTCAATATTCTTTGTCGAATGTTACAACAACATAACAAACTCTTAAATTTCGAATCAATGTTGCAACTTCTGAGCATGCAAATCGACTCGATCCAATTGTTTTTATCCTATTATTATTGCCAGTAACAACTCTTCATTTAGATGGCTAGTAAAATACAGAATATTACTAGTAAAATACACAATATTTCTGAAAAATACAGAACTAGTAAAATACAGAATAGTACAACAACACATAACAAAATACTACAATGAAGAGAAAATGAAAGCTCACCAGCCCAGTTTCGCCATACCCTAGCCTGACGAACCTGAGCAAGAAATTTGTGGCGAACCTTGGCAGAAGGTCATCTATATGAAGTTTTGATCGAATCTGTAATTCTTTATAGATGGTGCCAAATGCTTTTGAGGAGAGTTGTAGCATAAACTGATATATACTTGGTGACAGAAAATTACCAAATCTTTTAAAATAGCTCTTGAATAGCTTTTTTTCTAAGACATAAAATATAGCATTCTGCCGGAAAAAAATATACCAATTATTAAAAAAATTACCTACAACTGAAGGCAAATTCTCTGCACTAATAAAGTATCGCTAGTAGATGGCTCTTCCATTGGCAAAGTTTCCTGGGTTTTGAACGCTATGTGTTCGAGTAATTTTGAAATGCCGAACCTGGGCCGTGGTGAAGGTGAGCTGGTCTCATAATTTTTTTTTTTTATCGATTTTCATTTATTTTGAATCAAAATATTAATATATAACATTCAAAACTTGCTGAGGGAACATAAAACACACCAGGCAAAACTCTTGCTATTTGCTCGAAATTCTGCTGTGTTACTAAATTTGTTTGAATTTACCCCCTCCCCCAATTTGGATATTTTGTGATTTTTCTTATTTCTTTTCTTTAATTAGTCCGTGTTTCTTTCGAATTTTATCTGCTCGAAATTTGCCCTCCCCACCCCCGCCGAAGAAATTTCTGCTTACGCACCTACTTGCCAATCACGATTCATGATAGTCAAAATGATATTCTTATCAATTCCGTAAAAAAACAAGTTATTCTTATTTGGAGTTGAGGTTTTTCTCCTCTCCAGACAGTAATACATACATTCGCGAATTCAGAGCTAATATGATATCCTAGGTTTTTAGGAAGTATCCTGAATGTGAAGATTGGGGATTACGGCGTATTCCCGAATTCTTTACCATGAAACGTGTTTCCAGTGGTTTTCAAGCATACTAATGTTGTTTACATTTCCAGCAACATTGTTTGTGTTACAGCAAACTAATTCCGCGTTGGAGTTTACCAAGGACATTGCTGGAATTTCATTTGAGAACGTGCCTGATTTATTTTTTAAAGGAGAGAGGCGTCAATATCACTGTTAAAAATAAGATCTTTGTATGGCTAAAGTAAGATCAAGTTATTCTTGTCCACTTACAAGCATGTAAAAAAGAAGCAGAGTAAGGAACAAGAAAGAAAGGAAATCAGAATACAGAAAAAAAAAATTCACTTCTAACTACATGGAAGTACAAAATAAATCCAAACAGCTCTCGTAAATGCTGCTAAATGATAGAAACTGAAATTAATGATTTGTAATCGTATTAAACTTATTAAACTCTACATTCACGATGTCGAAAGGGCCAGGATGAGAAAATTTTAATTTTTTACAAAATAAAACTATCCCCGCGGAACAATGGGAAACGTAACAAAAAGTTCAAATAACGACAGTAGCGGTTGAATGAACCTTCAACCGAGTAAACGCACGATTCGTTTGCTTTTAGAAATCAAAATGTCCGTAATCTAGCACGTACTTATACTTCAATTTGGGCAGGATAAGACTTTCCAAAACCTTACTTTAAACACTAGAGCCACTAATGAGGCGGTAACTACTACAAAAATTAACATTTTTGAACTTGTGAAAAAAAATATTGTTTTTGCATCGGAACAAAACTAATTAAGTTTTGTAT
The DNA here is from genome assembly GCF_049724085.1 of Artemia sp. Qi Xiang Cuo. NCBI lineage: Eukaryota > Metazoa > Arthropoda > Branchiopoda > Anostraca > Artemiidae > Artemia > Artemia sp. Qi Xiang Cuo. The sequence goes on from NC_142794.1 coordinate 30,614,035, forward strand.
TAATCTATTAGGTTTAATTAATTAGGTTTTAAATCGACCTGTATCACTGCACATTTGAGATTAAAGGGTCTGATGCTCCATCAATAGTGCACCGTCCAGATACTTTTAAAGCCGGAGTGCATGTGTACTGTCACTTTTAGAAACAGTGAGCGTGCTATGTTTATTCAAAAGAGGATGATGCTCGTTTTTTAACATAATGTCATCTAGATTCTAAATTCGAATCGTGGGAGCCAAAAAAATCAAAGTAATAGTGAAACCAGGAAGCTTTTTGGGAATACCCACAGTCGCTTACTACAACCACTCAGAACATGTCTATATTTTTTCCGCATCAGCTTTAGAATTTTAAGAGCCTCATCAGGGACATGATCAGATTACCTAGCTTTAAGGTTACTGACGCACTGTATATTCCTTTTTTTCTTTCTAAAAAGATGAAAGGGAACACTTGATCTTGGTTTTCACAATCCTGCCAAAAGCGATACCAAATTTTAACGCCTCTTGCCTGTGATGAAAATGAGGACCGGAATTCCAACCAAACCTACGGGACTCCCTACACTTTAGCAAATGGGAAGGAGGCTAACTCATCGTACTTCATGGCACAAGAGTTTTGGCAGCGTATAGGTTATTGATACACTTAACTAATGCTTTGGTTTACAACGTAGAGTTAAAGCTGGAAATGTACTTTGGTTTTAAGTAATATTTCACTACATTTATGTTTTCTTTCGCGTTTATGTTTTCTTTCGCGATATACTTTCGCGTTAGCACGCGAAAGTATATCTCTCTCAGAAATGTTCGAAATGAATCAACGGAGTAACGCTCTTTATGGGATGACGACAGCAGAGGCCTGACACTGGCTTACAAGGTTGCCGATTTGATAGATACACTCGTAAACTTTCATTGAGAAAGAGGTTATCTCATCCTGAGGGATTTTTTGGCGAAATCCTCCAAAGTTTTCTTGGTGAAATGTAACAACCTCTTCTGGTAGATTTTCTGATGACGAGGAATTTTTGGTCCCGTCCCTTCTCTCGTCCATAGACATAGACATATATTATTAAACTTACTCTTTTTAGCACTAAAAGCACTAATACCGAGGGTTTTTACAAATACGACAAAGTTAAATAACAAATATGACAACAAAAAAGCTTTGACGTTATCCCCAAAATACATAACTAGGATACTATCTCTTATCTCCCCCTTAGTTTGTATGAGATCTGAAAATATTTTCTGATAGATGGCCTGATGGTAAGAATCTAGAGAATCCCTTCCATTGAGGTTAATTTGGTTCCGGACACCCAAAAAGCAAAACTTAGACATTTTATTCTGACTTCCTAGCAAATTCATTTCAGGTCCGAAAACTTTTTGTAGATATTCTGATAAAATCGCACACCACCAACCTATGAGCTGGGTCGCAATTGGCCTTCTTTCAGTCTAGTCCCGGGACATGTATTCGAATACTAAAAAAAATTAGAAAATTAGAGAGAGAGAAAAAAACAGGAATTTGGTACTTCTCCTGATTTATTTCTTGGAAATCTAGAAGAGAAGCATAATTTTGATCTCCGGTTCTCGAAGAGATAAATCTATGTTCTACAAGAGCTTGACATTACATGATCCCAAATAAGTTTAATTTCGGAGCTAAGACAGTTTCTTATTTATTTTCGTTTGTTTCTTATTTATAGTGTTTTGTTGGCTAGAAAAGAAGAAGATATTTCTTTTTGGGAAAATTACTGGAAGTTTTGAAAACTTCAAAGGAACTTTATTCTCCGTCTTATGATTCCCATAACGAGAAAAAGCTTTGAATTTTTACCTCCTGTTGTCAAGGTCCATTCACATTGATACTTTACTGTTTGATTTAAGCTAGCAGTAATTTGATCCAATCAGATTTTTCATAGAAATTTCTGGCTGGCTCAAATCAGCACTAGATAAATATCAATAATTAGTTAAATGTTATTGTGAATGGGCCTTTACCGAGTAATAGGGCAATAAACACCGTGAAAAAAAAATAGTTCTTTCTCCTTGAGTAACAGAAATTCATATTCTGCACCTTTTTAGTTTTAATTCTCAAGTTTGTTGATAAATCTCGTGGGAAGTTTTCCTTAAATACTCTGACTTGACTAATTTTTTTTTTATTCTTCAAGTCAAACATCCTTCAAGTCTTTGCCTTCTTCATTTTGGCGTTGCTACAAGGATTCCGACGCTCCAATCATCTAAGCTAAAAATTTAACTCTTTTTGTAATTGCTTTGATATTTTCTCCCTTTTCAGGAGTTTGTTAAACTTTGGTGTTTTCAGCTCTAGGATCTAAAAAGCTGTGACACATTGCCACAATCTTGCCCCACGAAACGCCACAGTGCGCCTCACCCTGAGGAAAAAGTGCCAATGCCTCTATGGTGAAAACAAAAACAACCCCTGAACTAGATAAAGACCATACCCACCCAGTTTCAAGAGAATGGCAGCTACTACCATGGAACCAGTAACTGCGGTTAGGTGGTTATTTACTCCCTAAAGTATATATTAAAGACTATGAAAGCTTAATAAGGCATGAGTGAGAGAATCTGTTGCCTCTCGGGTGGCTTCCACTGTCGTTCCTTGAACCGTTTATCTCAGTAGACATTTAACAACGAGACCAGTGCTAATTGCTTATTAGTTCAAAACAATAAACGAGGGGGCAAAATAACTATTGTTTATTTAACGTCTACGCCGAGATGGAAGCGGAAGGAAATGGAAGGGGACACATTCGGCGTTTTTTTTTTTTTTTTTTTTTTTTTTTTTTTTTTTTTTTTTTTTTACCGCTGATGAATGAGTGTGTTTGTAGAAGATAATATCATAAAGAAGAACTAAATTGGAAGTCATGGACGGTTTTTTTTTTCCTGGGAAGGGAGAGGACGAATGTAAAAAAAAATACTGGATGATTTGATTAGGGAGTGCCAAGAAATTCAAAGAATTTTGAAGTGTCTGGGGATTGGGCCCAAACTAGCCCCTCCTTTAGACCCTAATCAAACACTATTTATTAGAAATAAGTAAAATGAGCATAAATCAAATTTATGTGCCCTAAACTAAATAGTATTTTAACTAAACTTGAATTCATTTACGTTAAGAAAATTTCTACCTATTAGTTTTCAAAATAGACGAGGGGTATTACCTTTTTGAACCTAGGAAAACCAGAATCTTTAAAAATTCTCACCGAAAGCTGAAAAATGCTCAACTGGTCTTCAAGCTACAGGGCAACTCTAAAACAGCAATTCACCCTAGGGAATTGCTTATCTTACCAATTTTACTGACCGGGTTTTTATTTTACGGTAATTTTACAACAGTAGTTTAGGGAGGGGATATAAGCAACATATTAGATTGTCTAGTAGGTAGGTGAGATAACCGGAAAACCTGTTTGTAAAAATCGATTTTAAAGAAAAACTTTCGTTTCCACACATTAATATTAATTTTTGCGGGTTTTAAGCGAAAGAATAGCACTAAGAAATTGACGACGCTCTCTCCCCTCCCCCCATATTAGATCAGTCCACCATTTAAAAGTGTGATGCCAAATATTTAGGTTTTTGTTGTGAATATCTGTTTGTTTAGTGTTCACTATTCGCCTTCAGCCAGAATCAGGACTTGCCTTACACCTCTTAAGGCAAACACTCGTATCCTGATAGAATTTAAGCAAGTCATCCTTGGCTTTTATGTTCTGGTCCAATGATTTCCACCAATCAAATAAACTATGTTGCTCTTGTGACTGACTAACTTCTCATAAATACTTCCTCAAATAAGAGAGATTACAAGTAGCTATTGACTGACAAAATCAACCTACAACTTCAAAGAAAGATATCTAAATGTATGCATTTCCGGGAGGAATATTTCAACTAAAGAGTTACAAAAGATTTTTCCTAACGATGTTGACAACCATCAGAAGAATTTGTAATTGATGCATTAGAGCTGGTCAAGTTACTGCTTTAATCAACGACAAGGAAATATATCAATGTGTGTTTTTTTTTTGTTTTTTTTTGGGGGGGGGGGGGGTTCAAATCGGGTAAACCCTCTGGAAATGGCCCTGATCATAGATTTTATTTTTTTAGGATCAAGAACAGCGACTGGCTTTCCAGAAAGAGAAACAGCAAGAGCTCATGGAACAATTAAAAGCTCAGCTTCAAGACTTAGAGCAGTTTGCATATGAATCAGGTGATGCTGGGCCCCCGCAAATGCTAGTTATGGAAAGGCAGAAATTCATTATTGGTAAGTTATGTGCTCAGTAACGACTCAACGAAACGTCTTTGTTTCGATTTATTCTTCGTCGTAAAGCTGTGTTTAGTCATAATTAGTGTGTTTATAAAATACAAAAAAAAATGTTTTGGTTAGTATTATATAGCCTTATTTATATATTATTGTTATTATATTATGGTTATTATTTCTAGTTTTAACAGCCTATCACCGCGTACTAGTTATGGAAAGGCAGAACTTCATTATCGATAAGTTACTGGTTTATTAACGACTCGAGCATACAATTTGTTTTATTTTTATTCTTCTTATTTTTAGTCGTAATTAAAGTAGCTTATTTGTAAAATACAGAGAAAAAAATGTATATTAACAGACTTAACTTCTTAGGTTCATAATCCAGGCCTTAAGTGAAATTAATAAACTTGTTGACTAAACTTCAAATTCGAGTCCATAGGATTTTTGGTTATCTCCAGCTTCAAGCTGTAATTAGAATTTACATGACTGAATCAATAGCTTTAAAATATTAGTGCTACATAGATTTAAAATAATTAAAATTATGAAAGATGAATGTATCTGTACAAAAGGGAATAGGGGCAATCCTTCCCCCCTGACCTGAAAACTGTTTGGTAGCCTTCTGGAGGATGTACCTTTACATTCCAATTAGCATGAGTATATTAATAGTGTTGGAGAAGAAGCGATTGTGGGATATGATCCAGAGATTTGAGAAGTGAAACTGAACCGATGGTATTGTTTTCATAACAGTTACGTACTTGAAATTTTTGTGGGTTTGTAGGATAGCGTAAATTTGGTTTTAAACTTTTTATGAAGGATTTTTTTGCTGCTGCTGCTACTACTAACAGGTCACAGCAGCACCAAGCCATCTGAGGTCAACCTAGCTACATACGCTCTTCCCCCATCCATATCTTTTCAAAGGCTCTCTCTTTGCACCGTTTCAAGAAGTTCTGTTTTCCTTGAATCTTTCCTTTCGACCTCCTCCCACCCTATTCGAGTACGCCCCGCTTTGGTCCTTTTCTAGATTGGCCATAGAAGGTTGGCTGAAAATGTCGATCTTTGGTAATCTGTAATCCTTCATCCGCAGAGTATATGCTAGCCATCAGCCCTTGAAAGTGGGATAGAATCACATTGAGGGTAAGAAAACGAAAGTGCAGTGCCATTCATGGCCAGTTTCGAATGCCTTTTGTGAAAGGACTGCATTTTGTGCTATCAGTGCCCTCACTTGTATTGAAGACGCGTCTTAACATGGAGGGGGGGTCTCCTGCGCCCTGACAGATTTGTGACATTAGTGACATTATCACTTTGGTATGTAATTTTGGGATCTCAAATCCTTGAAAAAATCATCCGGTACTCCATACTTATCCTTATTTAAGGGGTCGGAACTATAAGGCCGGCTTCGTCGTCCTTTTGCAAAGTAAAAGCGTCAACTGATACTTACCTACTAGAGGATTCTAGAGGTAACTTATCTAATTTACGAAATGACACCAGATATCCCCATTGGCATTAGGGGCTTTGTTATGCACACCTTAACACAGAGAATAGACACTCTCCTATTAGCCTGACCTTGTTTTGTGAAGTTAAAAGCAGAGTGAGAATATTCCGTAAGATTAGTCTAAAAGACTAACCCTACCCCAAGAAAAGTCGAAACTCGCTTAGATCTTTTCGATTGTTAATTGATTTGCTTGAATTGTAATGAGGTTCTTTTTATGTTTTGACCCCCTCCACGGGAAGCGCAATTTAATTTTCCTTAGAACAGTTGAACCTTTTTTCATTTTTCTGACTGAGTCAAACGTTCAAGTGAATTAGAAATACATTATTTATTCTGATATAAGACTCTTCCCTATAAAACTAGAAAATACTTGAAAATCAAAACTTAGATAGTCGCGGTGGCTTTTCATTTACCAAATCTTCTAACTTTTAAATCGGCACCACAGTGTCGAAATATAAACCAACCCTAAACGTTTCAGCAACTGTATATGTTGCCACAGTTTTAGTGGTTACTACGCCAGAGGGCTTCACTACTTTTCTCATTATTTCAACTCAGTCTCCCAAAATACAGGCACCTTTTTGCTTAGAGTGAGAACAGCTTTACTACTTACTAGGTTAGAGGACTACACCTTACCATAATTCTCATTATTCCATCCTAGTTTCTACCATAACTTCCATAATTCTACCATCACAATTACCATATGGTAATTATAATTCTCATTATTCCAACCTAGTTTCTTAAAATAGATACGTCGTTTAAGCTTAGAAAGTTGACCGGGGATGGGGAAGTTTCAAAAGAAGTTGTGTAAAAAAAGCGTGGACCAATGTTATATTTTTTATAATCTTCATTATAATTAAGTCGTACTTTTCGAAATCGTTATTACGATTGATTGTGTTTTTTTTTTAATAAATATATTTTTTTTAACTTTCATTTTCATTGAGACAACAACTTGGGGACGGAAGAGCATGGGTTACCTTATAACAGCATTTAGCGAAATATCAATTATGAAATGTATGGAAAAAGAAAAATCTGGCAAAGAGTGAAGTATTCGAATCTCAAACTTAACTGCATAATTACAGGGAAACTTTTAAAAACAGCTAAGAGCACTTAAGTTTGAATAAGTTTTGCTGTAAATTATTCATAGTAGTGTCAAATGTACCTTTATTACGAACTTTGAATAATACACGTGCTGGTTATGAGTGAATATACTCCATAATTTGAAAAAAGGAGAGCCGAAGAGATAAATTTTAGGGAAAAGAAAAATTAAAGGATAAAGATCAAAGTGAAATAAAAAAGGAAAGAGCAAAAAAAGATTAAAACTGAAAGAAAAGAAAAAATGTGACGTAAGGGAAACAAGAGACAAAAAAAGAAAGATAGATTGAGAAAAAATAATGTATAAGATAATTTAAATTTTTTTGACTCGTATTTACTCGTATTTGACTCGTTAAATTTCAATTTATTGAATTTCTATAAGAAATTCCTATAAGAAATTCAGATAAGAACTTTACAAGAAGTTCAATAAGAAATTCAATTTATACTCGTTACATTGTGATTTAATCAATCGTTATTTTTTGTTCTTACAGAGGAACTACGGACGAGAATGAATTTAAACGTGGACAACATCGATAAATTGTCCCCAGAAGAACTGAAGTGTCAAGTGAACAACGCATTAGCGCAGGTAACTCTATTTATGATTAGTGGTAGAATGACTATGTTTCTGTCAATGTTGGCTCTTTAACTCGCATTCACAAATATTTTTCGTTAGGGGTGTTACTATGATCCGAAAATATCACAATAAGTGATACTCACACTTGCTTGTGATATTTAAATATGCTTATGATCCTCTCCCTAAGTTTAAAAGATATGATGGTGTAATTTTCATTAAGGTTCTATAACTTTTAGAGGGTCTTTCCCCCTTTTTTCGAAAATCAGCCAAATTTTCTCAGGTGCGTAACTTTTGATGGGTAAGACTAAACTTGATGAAACTTTTATATTTGAAATCAGCATTAAAATCTGATTTTTTCTGTTTTTTAGAGTTTCGGTTACCATTGAGCCGGGTCGCTCCTTACTTACAGTTCGTTACCACAAACTGTTTGATTAACTTAGTTTCGTAGAGATAAATGATTTTTTGTTCAATGAATTCAGCTTGAATCAATTTTTACTATCATATAAAGTATTTTTACTATCAGCTTTAATTAATATCAGCTTTAATTAGATGATACGTCAACAGTATCATCCAGTATCCGTATTCTGAACGATGATGGGTCACTCGTGAGTGCAAATGACGTCAACAATTACTTTACTGACATTTGTACATCCTTTCCTGCCCCAACTAACACTGAAATAGAGAGGCAAAAAGTGAAATCAGGAAGCTTAAGAAAATAAAAGTACTCCGGAGACCTATCACGAAGTCTGCTATTAATACGTACGGAATGTGGGTCGGTACTCACTGCTTCAGCGAAGTATACAACGAAAGCGATGTCAACAGGAAAGCAGAAATATTTCAGTCCCTACTCTATGAGAAATACTTAGAAGTTTTCCTGGAAAAGCAATTTGTCGTGAGCGAATCTGACAAGCCCTGGATCACTCCAAAAATAAAACAGCTGATTCGTGAAAAAACCTCTGTAAGGCAGTCAAGTGGTGACGCAACGTCGTTACGATTATTAAGAAACAAAATCGTTAGCCTTTGTCGCGAGGCAAGAAAGTCCTTCGGAAAATCCCTTTTGGACACTGAAATAAAAAAGGATCCCCGTAAATGGCACCGTCTAGTGAGGCAGATTGCTGGAAAAACAGTATCATCCAGTATCCGTATTCTGAACGATGATGGGTCACTCGTGAGTGCAAATGACGTCAACAATTACTTTACTGACATTTGTACATCCTTTCCTGCCCCAACTAACACTGAAATAGAGAATCTACTGTCAATATGCCCTGACGAAGGTGAAATCGAAATAGTTGAGTATCAAGTTTTCAATGAGCTGAACAAGTTGTGTCCATCCAGTAGCTCTTTTCCTGAAGAGCTACCTATAAGGTTAATACGAGAGTTCTCTCTTTTCCTTGCCAAGCCATTACTATCATATGATAGTACCAAGTACCATCATATAAAATGCTTATGATCCTCTCCGTAAGTTTAAAAGATACATATGTTATATTAATATGTGCTATTAATTGATGCAAATATTCTACTGCATTTTATATGGAGGGGAATAACTAATGTCCCCTTCTAGTCCTGAGAAATTTTAAATGTTCAAGAAAAAGTTGAAATTTTTTCAACTTGCAGGCAAGAATTTATCGTAAGTCTTTTGTTAATTGTGGGATTAAATTGTCATAGTATTAAAATGTCATGATCACTTTGCAAATATCATATCAAATGTGAGTATCATGCGAGTATCATGGTATCATACTCGTAATGATTTACTGGGGTCCGAATTTTCCTTGGCGTTTCATAGTTTCTTGTTTTTTAGAGTACATTGTATGACCACTTTTTGCACAAAGGAGCTATTTAGATGATAAAAACCACGTTTTCTAATAAACAGTCAATTGGCTACTATTTTTTTTTTAATTAGTTCAGCGATCTCCTTAAAAGAAATGAAATAAGAATATTTTTTAGCTTTTTATATAATTATATTTTATATAATTTATATAGATATTGTTGTATAATTTCATGTAATTATAGTCATATGGAAAACATTTTTTCAGGGATGTCAAAATGTATATATATGTATTTTTTGTAACAAGATTTGTAACATATTGAGTTTTTGTAATTATTAAGCCTGTTGAGGTTCAACAAAATTGTAAAAATTATGATTTAATGAAAATAGTTTATTTTCTTTAAATTGTTTCCCGTTTTCTAAGACCCTCTGGGACAGTCTTCGCTATAGAAACAAAATAAAAGCATGTTCGAAGTTCACGACTTGTAGACGGTTAATCTGCGTTCAACCATTATTCTTTATTGCATCCCTTTACTGATAAACTGGAAAAGCTAGATTTTCTAGTGCTTCTCCTGTAGCGCTGAGCTTTAATAACTCTCCCTCTTTAGAAAAGCTTTTTAGGGAGGCATTCTATTTAATGCCATTTTTTTCATTTTTTTTTAATAGTATAAAGGAAGCTAGAAATATAATTTGTCTTTATTCATGGTAGTATTTTTTAGCCTTTAACGGTTAGGTTTTAAACACATTGTCGCATTCTTTGACAGCTGCAATGTATTTGCATCTCTGTTTTGTGTGTCTCTACCAGGAAGAATTGATTTCTGAAGGGGTTCTTCCCTCCAGCCGTCAAAATTGCATTCCTTCCGCCTAATTTGATTTTTCTTTTTCTAAGGTTTTTAATTTTCTTTTATATTATGTGCAGTTTTTCGTGTTTGTTTTATGCATCTTGGATTTAGCATCCTTTGTCCGAGAAGACGAGGGTTCGAATCCCAGTGTACTCAATTATTTGGTTTTGTACGGGGGTCAGTGGCATGACTCTGTAAGCTCAGCCAGAGTCTACCCAGCTTTAAATGGGTACCTGGAGAAATCTGGGGAAGGTAAACAGGAAGGGTGTGCGAAAGCACAGAGAGGTTGGCCCCCCCCCCATTACACTTCCTGTCTGAAGGGTAAAGAAACGGAGATCAGCACCGCCGGTAGGGACTGTAAAGTCCAATGCCGTATTCTTTTCCTATTTACCTTTTATGCATCAGATTAGAAAGTAGTGGTTACCTATTTTTACACAGTTTGGCTACGTTACTAAATAAGTCTTTGAGAGTTACTAATTTTGAAAGTCAACCCAAAAATTGTCCAAATAAGATGTAAAAGCAAAAAATGGAATGAAATTAATAATGTTACGCTAATTGCTAATTTCCTTCAAAATCAGAGACCACATCTGGGCTATATTCTTGGGAGCTGGGACGGCAATTACTCTTAAAATATGCAAAAAAAAACACAGCAAATATTTTCTACAGCAATTCATGTTTTGGAAGTAATCTGTACCCGGTATCTCCCTCCGCTCCTCGCCAAGTCGCTGTCTAGAATTGGAGCTATTATTGAAAAGTTTTAACTGTTGTTCGTCCCCAATAAAACAGTTCAAACGGTTGAAGAGCTGAATAGCTACCTACTAAACTTTGAATAAATTCGTAGACTACTACCTTTGCTATAGTATACCTTTCTAAAATATCGAAGTTCCTTTTTTTTCTCAAGGACTTCTTACGCCTTTTTTGTTGGAGAAAATTTGGATGTGCATTTCATTCCTAGTTGACGGACCACGTCATTCTCCTCGATTTGATCAATTGGCCCACAAATAGATTGTACTAATAGCCAATCATTGCCTAAGTGGATTTCCTTTCCTTCTTCCTAACTTCAACATTCCCGTTATAATCTATAGTGAACAGAAACAATAGAAAATAAGACAAAAGAAATTGTACTCTTCAAAAGAAGAGATAAGGAAAATTTATAGTCGGTAGCTCATAAAGGGATTAATTATAGGCTGTTCTAAGAATCGAACAGTTCGTGGTAATGAACTGTAAGTAAGGAGTGACACGGCTCAATAGTAACTGAAACTCTAAAAAAACAGGGTTTTGATATATATAGATATGTCAAAAGAATTGGCTTGTTATGGTGATTCCAATATCTAAAATTCATTTAGTTTAGTGTTATCCATCAAAAGCTACGCGCCTGAAAAAATTTGCCTGTTTTAAAAAAAGGGAGAAACACACTCTAAAAGTCAAGGGATCTAAATGAAAATCACATCATCAGATTCAGCGTATCCGAGAACCCTAAGGTAGAAGTTTCAAACTCCCATCTGCAAAAATGTGTAATTTTGTATTTTCTACCAAAAGAAAGATCACGGATGCTTGTATATTTTTTTTTTCCCCAGGGGGGATCGTGTCGAACCAATAGTCCTAGAATATCGGGCAAGGGCTCATTTGAACGGAAATTGAAAGCTCCAGTGCCCTTTTTAAGTGCCCAAAAAGATTGAAGGGCAATTACCCCCCCCCTCCCATACTCTTTTTTCTCAAAGTCTTCTGATCAAAATTTTCAGATAACCATTTTGTTCAGCATAGCTGAAAGGCCCAATAACTATGCCTTTGAAGATAACATGACCCACCACAGTCCCTGGGGAAAGGTATTCAAGTTGTAAATTTTGCCCATTGTTTACGTATAGTGTTTGTTTTTTGGAAGTATGTAGACATTTGCAGGGTGGGAGGAGGGTGAATTTTCTACTTGGGGGATTTTCTACGGGGAGAGTTTTCCGTGGGAATGGAAGATTTTTTTTTTGGGGGGGGGGATAAGCTTTCCAGGGGAAATTTTTGACTGGGGGAGAATTCCTGAATTTGCCAGACTTCCTATACGGTTTTCTTTTCTTTTTGCCGACTCAGTTTTACATGTGCAGATGTTAAGGGGAATTATCCCGGGGGAAATTTTTAATGGGTTGGAGTTTTCTAGAGTATCTTCCCGTAGCAGGGGGGATTTTTTACGGGAGAAATTCGCCATAGGGGAGTTTTTCAAGGGATAGATTCCCCAGAGGGAATTTTCTTCGGGAGTAACTTTTTACTGGGAGGAGGGTTATTTGCAGGAAAACTTTTCCACGGAGGAGGGGATTTCGGCATGATTTAAAAGATAATCTTTTCAAATGAAAGTGCGCTAAGAAAAGTTTTCACCTGGAACCGTCCGAAAGAAATTTTTCACGGGGAATTTTCAGCTAGAATGGAATTGTCTGAGAGGAATTTTTATAGCGGGGGGGGGGGATATTTTACGTAGGAGTCACTTTCCAGGGAGGGATTGTCTGCTGGGAGAAGGAATTTTCAATGGAAGAGGAGCCAGAATTCCCAAAAACGATCAGAAATTAAATAAAAAATAAGTTTTTCCAACTAAAAGTAAGGAGCAACATAAAAAATTATAACGAATGGAAGTTATTACTTATATGGGGGGCTGCCCTCTCCTCAATACCTCGCTCTTTACGCTAAAGTTTGCCTTTTGTCCGAATTCTTTAAGAACGACTCCTGGAACACATGGGCCTTTTAATTAGAATAATAAGGATTTTAAATGTTCTAAGAAAAACTTTAGCGTAAAGAGCGAGGTATTGAGGAGAAGGTCCCCCCCATCCCTCATATAAGTAATAATTTCCGTTAGTTTTAGGTTTTGATGTTGCTCCTTACTGTCAGTTGAAAAAAAAAACTTGTTTTATTTACTGATTTTAAGCATCTATGAAGTCCCATTTTAATGCTATTGTAATAATTTGTTTAATATGTTTTTTAATAAATAATAGTAATCTAAGAGAAGCAGTGATTCTTAATGCTGATAATAATAATGTCCTGAACAAAAGTACCGAAAGTCCAATCCACTTTGCCAAATTCAATTATTTTGTTTTGTCTTTTGAATAAAAAAAAACAAAGTTGCCATAAATTACAAGAATGTATTTCAAATTTCATGCCTTTTTAATAATAATAATGTTGGTTATTTAATAAATATTAATTATCAATATTGCTTATTGACCTATTCAATAATTCTTTAAGATACAATTTTAAAATTAAAGATACGGCATAGCAAACCGTCAAGTGTGGTGCATGCGCGTTTGTCTCTTCGCCATTGTCTTTTTCCAAAATTTTGTTGTTGATTGCTTATTTTTCTCTTTCGTCTTTTTACTTCACAAGTATACGAATATATGTGAGAGGAATAAATAAGCAATCCAGTTCATAAATTGTAATTTAGTAATAGTTACAATGAGAACCATATTAATAATAATAAATAGTAAGTTCAGGTGGCTAGAATAGGTTTGAAAATTAATGTTAAGAAGACCAAGTCGCTAAGGCTAGGAATAAGTGAAGATGAAAAGGTGACGTTGGGTAACGAAAAGATTGATCAGGTGGACAGCTTCACTTACCTTGGTAGTATTGTTAGTAATGACGGTAAGAGCAGCGAAGATGTTAAAAGTAGAATAGTCAAGGGTCAGGGTGTTTTTTCACAGTTAAAAAAAAGTTTGGAAAAATAGAAAGATAAGTCTGAAAACCAATATTAGAGTATTGGAAGCCACAACGATGACAGTGGTCAAGTATAGTTGTGAAACGTGGGTGCTCCGAAAAATACAGATAGATTTAATAGACGTTTTCCTGAAACATTGCTATCAGACTGTTCTGGGTACCCGGCTGACTAGCCGTATCTCAAACAGTAAGCTGGACAAAAAATGTGGTTCAATCCAGCTTTTCAGGGCTATAATGAAAGAAAGGTTGAGATGGCTAGGGCACGTTCTGCGGATGAAGGAGACAGATTGCCGAAGACTGTCCTTTTCGGCCAACCTCCTAGGGCTAAACGGAAAGCAGGACGTCCTCGTCTGGGGTGCGAGGATGTGATAAAGAAAGATTTAAGGGAACTGGGAACTTCCTGGGAGGGTTAAAAAGGGAGGTTTTGAATACTTTGGGATAGAGGAGTAGCGTGTGTAGCTGCGTTGGCCTCAGGCGGCTTGGTGCTGCGGTGAGATGTTAGTAGTAGTATTAGTAGTAGTAATAATAATTATTCGCTTTTTAGAAGTAAGTATCAAAAGACCAATCTGTGGTGTCAATTTTCCAAAATGTAAAGTGGTGCAAAATTTATTTTTCAAAATCTGGGGAAGTATACTTCTGATTTTTTCCAAGAAAAATACCAAAAAATGCATTTTCAGAAGGAAATACAAAAAAGGCATGTTTCAAAATCTAGGGGAGAAACAATGGGGCAAGCACTTCCCTGGAACCAACTGACGTTCCTGTGGTATATTAATATAGAATTAATTTATATAGAATTAGGTATATAGAATTATATAGAATAATAATTAATTAATATAGAATTAGGTTTACAGAAAGTAGTTATACAAGCTAATGTAAGTGGGTGAGAAATGCGTTTCAGACTTCAGAATGTCAATTAATAAATTGGATGAATGCTACGAGAAAAATAGGAATTTGTTAAATCGGTTAATTAATACAGTAACAATAATTATTATTACAATTTGAGTGTATTTCTGATCTATAACAAGTAATTCATATGTTGTAAGGTTCTATTCAGTTAACTGATCTGGTTACTGTAAATTAAGCTTGTTAAGAAAAGTTCTGCAAAAGAATAGAGGCCATTTACCATACATCGATAGCATTAATACAGTGGTTGCCAAAGTTGACTGGGCTCTTGCCCATCTAACAAAAATTTCCGATCTTGGGACCCACCTTCTTGCTGTTTTGAAGAAAAGAGGTAGAAAATACTATACTCTACAACTAGATGAGTCTACCGACGTGCAAGACCCAGGAAAAATAGCAGTGTGATTACGAGAGTTCTTGAACTAAGTCCGTTTACTTTATGTACACACTATAGCCTTCATAGAGAAGCTCTGGTTTCCAAAGCATTGCCCGATGATTCCAAAACAGTAGTTGGTATAATTGTAAAAATTGTAAACTGTATTAAAACAAAACCCTTACAAGTCCGCCTATTTCAAAAACTGTATAAAGAAATGGGTTGCCGCGATGCATCTCTTCTTCTGCATACAGAAGTTTGCAGGTTATCCAGGGGAAAAGTACTGGCTCGATTAGTGGAATTGCGTAGTGAAGTTACAATTTACTTGGAAGGAAAACTGAATATATAAAACATCTACTGGACGACGAAGTCATTCTCAAGCTCCCTTATTTGGCGGATGTTTTTTTGCAAACTAAACGAATTTAATTTGTATTTGCAAGGTTGAAATGGATCTGACATTTTTGCAATTCCCGATAAAATTTGAGCGTTCATGAAAAAGCTTATGCTCTAGAAAAGTTGCATTGATAATAGGAAGCATTATTGTTTTGAAACACTTAAAAATTTTATTACTGAAAACCAAGTATGGCCTAAGATGAACATTCTAGAATTCCAAATTCCAGTCATTCCAAATTCTGGAAATTCCAATCATTTATCACTGTTAAACATAATTTTGACGACTATTCTGGGGAAGAGATGAAAAATCTTGATTCCTTGTTGAATTGGTAACCCATATCGAGACGACTTACCAACTAGTATGTCAACAAAAACAAATAAAGAACTCGTTGGTTTACAAGAAGATACGTCACTGAAAAACAGTTTTAATCTCAAACAGTTATCGAAATTCTGGCTTTCAGTTGCTAATAACTATCCTTGCCTGTTTGATGAAGCTATGAAAGTCCCCCCCTCTCTTTTAGCTCATATGTATGTTAGGCCAGATGCTTGGCTATGGTTTACATTAAAACTAAGTACAGAAATAAATTGGATCCATCAAACTCACTACGATTAAACGTAACTAAAGTTGAAGTTGATGCTGAACTGTAATGAAGAAAAATCGGAAATAAATACACGCTTCCCATCGAAATAACTTTAAAAAAAAAATTGCTGGTGTATTTATGTAAGTAATAAAAAATTATTTAAGTTGTGTTTCTATTTTAACAATCTTTCATTCATATTGGTATTACTTGTAAAGTTTTTTTTCCTCATTTCAATTAGAACAAATAAGTTCCACTACTCGCCACTACAGACACTGAGTACTAACAATATTAACGCTCGCGACTTCATTAACAATAACCAGGCTGAATGCATTAATTCAGCATATCAGAAACATACAAATAGGGCAAATAAACGTTAAACTATTTGTATTGGCATATGAACGTTTTGATTGTACAGAGATGTTCTATACAAAGGAGACCTCACCTCAGCCTGCTTGCCTCACCTTAGCACCGTCACATCTTACCTCCATACGATGCAGTAAATGCCTGAACTAGGTCAAATTTTTGTATGTCAGTGTTGGAAAGATCTATGCCTGGGGTTCCATTCAAATTTTTCCGTAATAATAGTTCCGTACATAAGTATAGTGCTAGAAACGGGGATAACCTTGTAGTTGAGCATGGGCAGACTACCTGGGCAGGATCTGCTATTTGTAATTTGGCATCGAGCGTTTGGGTATTAAGTGGGTATTTGGGTATAATGCCGGTGAGTATTAAGTACATATATAGCAATTTAAAAATGGACTGATAAAGTATCTATTTGAGGGGAAGACGGTGAAACGTAGGTTCTATGGTCTTATTCGGATCGATGGATTTATAATATTCAGTTTTTTTCTGGAGTTTTTAATTTGAATTTGTGGATATTAATTGCTGTAGTCGTTCTTTCTTCTTTGGTGGCTTGGTAGCTATTTTAATTAGTGTTTTTTTTTTTTTTTTTTTTTTTTTAAAATTCAAATTTATGTTCATTTTTTAAAATCACGTCACGATTTAGACCCTAGAGCCTTTGATATAGGGATACATAGTCCCCTTTTTCTCTTGATTCTGTAAAATATAATAGCACTAAATGGTCTGGCCATAAAAACTTAGAGTAAGAGAAATTTTGAACGTTATTTTTTCTCTGGTTTGAAAAACAGACACTTGCTATTTAGAATTTTTTTTAACCGAAAAGTAGCCAATTTTAAGAATATAGGACAGCATTAGACAAGGGCATATTCCGGATTTTATGTGTGTGGGGGTGTTATTATTTTTTGGGGGGAGGGGACACAAAAAACTGTAACAAACGCGTCAAAATTTGTTTAGATGCATTTTTGTAACGTTTTCACGATTCTGAGAAAAATCGGGGAAGGGAGGTTCAAACCCCGTACTCTGCCCTCCTTGAATACGGCCTTGGCAGCAGAATAAGACATCCCTTTTCTTTGTTACTTTTTTATGTTTCTGAGGTACGTATTTTCTGTTCCTTTGTTTTTAAAAAACAACAGAATATTGTCCGTACTTAGTTTAGAATTTCAGGCTCCTATCTACAATATCAAGAATGTAAGTGTCTGAAAATTTTCAAAAGGGTGGATATCTCCTCCTCAATTAGGATTTATCTTAACTTTAAATTCTAAAAAAAAGGAGATTCTCACGAGTATTCTATCGATTTGTTTACCCCTCTTTTTGCTTTTAGAATACATTAATTCTTCAAATGAACTAAATTAAAACCTACAAAATTTAAGCCCTAGTTTAGAGCACAGTTCATATAATTATCCAGTAAGCTTATCGCAGATCATTTCTGGTCTTTGTTCTTGGTGCGAACAAAAAGCTCCTCCCACTTCTTTCTGCATTAGCAGGTTAGTACTTGTTTCCAATTAGATCACAGTCTGACTTATCTACCCATGAAAAGATCGCGGGTTTCTACTTGTTTCCGATTAGATCACAGTCTGACTTGTCTACCCATGAAAAGATCTGATGCCGCCTATGTTTCTATCTGCAAAAACGTTCTCCGGAGCACTCGCACCCCGGTCCGGGTTTTTATAATGGGAGAGATAGAGAATGATCATACTGGATAATTATATGAACTGTGGTTTAGAGCCTTGAGAAATCCCATAAAGGTGTCTAGTTTTCATATTGTAAGTTTACTTAGAGCTAGTTTTCATGTATGAAATCAAATATATTAGTTTTGGGACTTTTAAGTCAAATTAAATAAAGAATTCTGATGTTTCAAAATTTTTCTTTTCCAAAAAAATTTTGGGTTGATAGATTTTGATTTTTAGTTCGTTCAAATATTTCAACTTCACGATAGGCATTTTATCAACACGAATCGTAATAACAATTAACATTTCTAAAATCGTTACTGTAGCTAATGAGTTGCGTGTGGCATATCGTCCTGGTTGTATTTCTTTTCTCTGTGTACTCTTTTTATTTTTTATTTCTGACTTGCACTTTGTACATATAATACAAATTTTACTAATATTTTTGCTTACTAACCAATGTTTGTGAATCATTTTTAGCTGGTGGATCCGTTAAAGGTGAAAGACCAACTACTTTCTCAACTGAGAACTCAGGTCACTGATTTGGAAAGGTTTATTGAATACTTACAAGGTATATTTAAAGCTTAAATGTTGCACAAGCTGTTGCTGCTTTTTTCAGCTTGACTCATTCTCATTTGCTCATGATTCATAGTCTGCTTGTCAGGTTTGTAATAATTTTGCTTATTTATATGATTTTCATTGTTGTTTCATTTCATAAATATGTACTAGATTACTCTTAATCATGCTTTTTGTATTTCATTGTGAGGCCTTAGGCTATATTGTTTATATGATTTTCTTTTTTATTTTATTTCAAGACTATATACTAGATTGTGTTTAAGTCTGCTTCTTGTCTTTTTTTCATTTTAACCTGTACATTTTTAGTTTTTTTTTCTTTTCTTTGATTGTCATTTTGGGAATTTTAAACATATATACTCATAACTATAATATTACCCCCCCCTCCCAAAATTTGCTTTATTGTTGTTAGTTTGCTCGTAAGGTTTATTTTTTTTTAAGTTTTTATTTTATTTTATTTCAGGGCTGTATACTAGACTATTTTCAAGTATGCCTTTTTTGAGACGTTAATGTTTTATTTTATTTTTCTTGTGTGCTTCGACTGTCTTTTTGTGGATTTTAAGCATATATACTCGTACCTAGAATATTAACCAAAAGAATTTCCAGTATGTACGGCAACTCATGTGCCTTGTAATTCTTTGTTTGCTTTTAAGGTTTTCATAATTTGATTTTATTATTATTTATTTCAAGACTATGGACTACTAGATTACATTTAAGTCTGCTTTTTGTCTTTGTTATTAACTTTTGAGCTGTTAATGTTTTTTTTTTTTTTTTATTCGATTGTCTTTTTAGGGGTTTATAAACTTATATACTCTTGCCTATAATGTTAACCGAAAACTTTTGATGTTGTTCATTCGTTGAACTTGAGGTTAAGAACGAGCAAAATTTATCCCCCCCCCCCTGAAAACAAGAGCCGCTTTTGATATTTAACACGTGTTCCTTCACATATAAAACTAGTAAAACTTTAAATGATGCTTTTATTACATATTTGGCTTTTACTCTATTAATTTTATCCACGTGATTATTCTAATAGAACTGTTCATTTGATCAAATTTGCTCATTTTTTCATTGATGGATTTGTATCGTAGTTAAAATCAATGCAAATCCTGGGGGTGTAATTCTTGTGAAAAATGTAAAGAAAAAAATATCTTATTTATTTTATATATGCCAAATGTTGCATATTCTTGGGCATCTGGTTAACCTGTTTTCTATTAATTGTGAATGAAAATTTATGATTATTAGTATTTTGAATTTTTGAATCAATATTATTTTATTAATATATTTGCATGGTGAAATGAAGTCCAATCTCAGTAATGACTATAAAAAAAAACGACCAGTGCCGACATTGCGTTTCATCTAAGAAAAAAGGTCGAGAAGAAATATTAAATTAGTGCAAAAAAACGAAATACGTAAAATCACAATTAAAACAATAAAAGAGAGTTAGTTGTTCAACGACAATATGTTGAAAATATTTATTTGAATCAACAAAAACCAAACAATGTTTAAATATACTAAAAAAGAAAAGAAAAACACTTAACAAATTAGCTAATGAAATAATAACTGATTTTATTCACAGTTTTATCAATATTTTTACTTTGTTATTGTAAAAGAAGGGATAAAAATTGTTTTATTTCTCTCTGTCTATTGTATCATATCGATATGGGCTATTTCAAGTTGCCGTTGAGAAATGACAAGGCGTGAACTATTTTAGGGGAAAATACCAACAGCCCCTAAATCTTTTCCTGCCCAGTATCACTCTCTGACTTTTAATAGGTGGTGAAGAATACACATCTTGCAAGTGTTCTTGTACGTGCCCTGTTCATGGAGCTGTTCCTGCAGTAGTTACTGCCACTTCAAAAGGTTTCGGTTCAAAAACCAAGGCAGGGGAAACATCTTCAAGAGGAAGGGGGAGAGCAAGGCCAGTGGGTGAGGTGAGTGAAGTTTGTATATTTTTTGATGTCCTAATTGCTTAAATGACTTAGAAAAAACACTAATATGCTATCATGCTTAGCTTAGAAGGGAATACAAGTGTCGTTAATTTTAAGCAGAAACGCTGTACTTGGTTAAATGTTGCTTAATGTGTCAAAAATAGACTTTATATTAAGTAGATTAGACTGGTGGCTTCGTTAGTATTCTCATTGAGGTAAACTGTGGTATCTTGAAATGCTGTTTTTGGGTAAAGCTCTTACCCTATATTCCACTTTCTACTTTTTTTTGGAAAACCCCCACATTGAATAACATAAATTATTTGCCAAAGAAATATAGGGGTTTTGTAGATGAAAGTTTCTTTGAATTGAAAAAGAGGAAGAACAAAAAAAAATTTAAAATAAAATATCCACAGTTACCACAGTTGAACCTCAGTTGTGGTTCCACCTCAGTTGAACCACAATTGAGGTTCAACAGTAACCACAGTTGAACCTCACAGACAATGCAACGATTGTATTTCATGCTTGGACACCAGGACGATAACATAAATAACTTGACCTTGGAAATGTTCTTCGCTGGTCAAATTAATTTGTCCGTATCAATTTTTCAGACCAAGATGTGCTTTTCCGGGTGTATTTTCCCAAAATGTTTCAAGCTTGTGAATCTGCGTTTTGTTCAGGTATTTTTACGAAAAATCAGCTTAATTCCATAAAATCGCATTGTTCTCCTAAAAAACATAAGTTGTTTGGTATTGTTGTTAACATTTTTGTTAAGTTGTCTTAAACATAAAACATAAGTCAGGTTTCTCAAGGAGTCCTTTCACGTTTATCATAAATAGAAGACACATTCTGTACTCTGACGGTGACATTATCTTACCTTAAAAATAAGGTGAAGTCTAGTCATAAAAGGGGTCAGGGTTTTTCGAGGTAAGCATGCACGATTAGTGCGGCAGTATGCATACCTTCAAGCGATTTGTAAACAAAACATTAAATAAACAAATAATCTAAGTGTTTAATTACTGTGAAAACTGCACGTTAAGACAATCACCAAATCGCTTAGGACTAAAAGAAATATGCATAACTGATTAATTATTCCGCCAGGCCTCCCCATGAGATACCAATACAAACATGAAAAAAAAGTTTTCATGTTTGGCAGGGAGAGCCGTAACTCTAGGAGCTGCGTTTCATTCACCCTAGAGCAATTAGACTTTCAGGTAAGGATATATTATACAATTATGCTATGGAAATGTGTTTTCAGATTGGTGTGAACCATCCTAACCTTGAAAAAATGATAACGCTTGGCTTAAATTCTGGTCCTGATAGATGAACTGTGTCTGCTTCTTCAGACTTGGCAGTGTTGGTTTCCTTGGCTTGCAACAGGTTCTAAGGGAATCTTATTTTATTACAAATGTTACGTCAATATTAAAAAAAAAATATTTAATCCTTATAAACAAGGAACAGGGAGAAGTATGAACTTGTCTGGCGCCGCTTTCAAGAATTCTCAGTAATAAGAAACAGTAATACACATACACTTGAGACTAGTTTCAAATTAAGGTAATGTAAGTTTAAATTAAGTAACTTTAAATTAAAACAAATTAAATTAAGTAAGTAATTCAAGTTAATGATAAAAAAGCTTTTCAGACTTGTTTGGTCAGTGTTTCTACTTCAGCGTTTCCGCGTTTCCAAAACTTAAGTGTTTCCACTTATGGAATAATTTTTGTTCGTTTTAAGTTCTAATATTACGCCTTACTTTCAGTTGAAAAAAACTCGTTTTTTATTTAATTTGTGATCCACTTCCCCCCTCCCATAGAAAATTCCTCCCCTAACAAAAATCCTCCACGGACAGTTCCTCCCAGACAAAATACCCCTGGACAATTCCATCATAGGAATTCCCCCAGAAAATTTCTTGCGGACGATTCAGTCTGAAAAATTCTCCTTAACATACTTTCATTTGGAAAAGACTTCGATTTCAAATATTGCCGAAAATCTCCACTCCGTGGACTTTTTTTTCTGATATCTCCCCCCCCCCCCGCCGTGGAAAGTTGCTCCCGTGTAAAACTTTACATGGAAAGTTTCTCCTGCGGAAATTTTCCCCAGACTTGCTTTCAGTTGTAAGTCTATTCCTGAAAGCGTAATCAAGTAGCTGAACAACTTCCTGGTTCACAAGAGGCTATTCTTCTTGAAAAAGGGAAGGGTCCCAGGTAAGAGCTTGAAAGCACCTTCTAGTTGGAGCTAGACTAGGTTGGCCATGCCGGTTACTTTGTGTAGCGTTAAACTAGTCATGATCTTGAATCTTATTGTCCGCAGATTAATTCCCAAAAGCTTCAGTGCAACAGAAGTATGACTTTTCCATAAACAACTTCCGACTTCCACTAACACATTAAAAATGAAATCGCGTTCGCACGTGAAGTTAAGATGACTTTTGTCATCAGCCACAGAGAAGAAATGTTCCAGACATCGGTGCTTTATTTTTATCTTGAGAAAGGAGACCATCTTTCTAGCTTCATGAATAAGAGAATATTTTCCCAAGAAGATTTGAATATCTGAAAAATGTGAATAGTTTGTAAAAAAAAAGTCTCTTCCATTTGTCACAACTGTTGGGTTATTAAATTAGCGGGACATTTGACCGGCAAAATACTGAGAGACATTCATCGCATTGGATCGCAATTAAAATCACGAAAATGACAAAAAAAAATTATTGATCCACCAGTAGCTTATAGAGCTTAAGAATGAATGGAATCCAATTTCTTACGGTGTGATTTGAAAGTGGATTGCCAAACAATAAGAAAATATTTGAGATGGGGCTTTATATAATCTGAATTATTCGGATCATGTTTGCCAAATTCAAGGATAGTTAGATCGATTCTAGTCTAATTGACAGCCTTTTAATGAAAAGTAAAAGCTGATCTGACAGTGCGTGCCAGAAGGTCCTAACCTATTACTAGTCAACTTAATTAAACTTTATTGTTCATTGGAAAATAATATTTGGCTTTGACAGAACCTTATTTTGATGATTACGAAAATATAATCATTGAGAGAATTTAATAATTTTATAGTAGCTTTTTTAGAATTAAGGACATAACGACAACAAAAAAAACTTAAAAAAAAAATTTGTTGTGTTGCCAGTGCAAATTCCTAAATTACGCTATTTCCTAAAAATCCATTCTTCCTAAAGTGCACTATTGCAAATTTCAAATGTGCTTGCTGAAGAAATACTTTCAAAGCACAATTGGTGTTTCTACATTACCATAGTTTTTTTTCTTTTTTTTAAAAGTAGTCTGATTCACTTGATATATTTTTTTCTGTTTTTCGAAGAGGTTTTCTCTATAAACATAGTTTTAATACTTTACATTACTTTCCTGGTGCAACTTTTATGCCGATTTTGCATATGGATTGATCTTTTCTTTCTTCTGTCAAAGTTTCCGTATATTATCTGATTTTGTTAAATTTGCCTAAGTTGTGGTATTAGAAAAAAGAAGAAGAAAAAAAAGTTTCTAAAACCTATGATAAAAATTATGTCAGGGTTTGGAAATTATACAGAAAATATTTTATCGAAAACTTCAATAACACTTTATCTGAAGAGGAACTATATTTACCACAACTAAGTATAAGACACCAGAGGTTCTGCTGAACAAGAAAAAATATGTTATATACAACATATTACCTATCTACTAATATGTTTTTGAAATGAGCATAAAACATTGACGTCCAGAGATTAAGACGATGCAGGCGTTTGGGAAGAACTTTGGTCTGAGATCCAAAAGTGTACAATAAAATTCAAATGTTTCGTTTTTATTGAACGCTGTTAACACAAATATTAAAGGGAACAGCAGCCATGCTAAGTGGTGTTCTACCCAGAAGGCCAAACGCCCCAGATTAGGCCTGGATAAGACTGTAAAACATGACTTATAATCCTAAGAAATTTTATGGTATGTGGTAAAAATAGAAACTTTAAAAAGGATGAGATAGAGAGATTTGTCTTCTGGCTGTTTACTGCTCAGTTGCGTCTGTAGTTTCAGTTCATCTGATTTCTGTATCATTCCAAAATTACAATTTTCTACAGGAACAACAATTGTGAAACATTATATATTTTTTATCCAGGAACATAAATAAACATATAAAAATATTAGATGCATAATGAATATAACTTGTTTTTTTAGTATAACCCAGAAACAAAACACCAAAGCTCTGAATGACACAATAAACAGTCCCTTAAACCACGAAAATCGAGAGTCAGCAAATCAAAAGTGAAAATAATGTTCTTTGTCTTTTTCGACAGCAAGGGAGCGACTCGTTTCGTTCCTCGCATTCGTTCGCAACACAAATTCGTTCCTCAGCAAAAAACAGTTATCGCTACCTAATTCTTGAATATGCTGGAAAGACTCCGAAAAAGACCGCCAAAACGAGAAAAGACATCTCCACAACCTGGCACCTCCACCGCGACAATGCTTACCACGTTACGCTGCATGTCCGCGAGTTCCTGGTCAAACGTCAAGTGTCGACCCATCCCCCCCCTTTTGTAATAATGCAGCCTCAGACGATTTTTCCTGTTCCCTCAGATTAAGGTAATCCTGAAAGGAACCTGTTTCTCGTCCGTAGAAGAGATCATATCAGCCGTGACAAAGACGTAACGTTCGCGGCCGAATCAGGGAAAGAAATATGTTGAGCCCCAACGAGAATACTTTGAAGAATTTGAAGTGTTTGTGCAAATCTGTTCGATAAATAAATTTTAAAATATTGATTTTATTACTTTCGGAATGCCGCCATAAAATGTGTAAAATAATAGACAATATAAACTGTAAAATGTTTTTTACTTATTTATTAAGTTTGCATTATTATTTTATGTAATCGTTAGAATCTATTAAATTCAATTGGTTTTGTTCCGTTTGTTTTTGTTTTGTTTTTTGTATTTTTTCTTACAGAAACGGCAAGAGACGGTGAATCGTATTTCACACCTTTTGCAAATGTTGGTAGCCTCACAGCTTGGATGTGGTGTAGGTGAAGCCTCTGATCTTCTCTCATCTAGGTTAAGGCCTACTGCGAAGGGTAATCACTGGGGGTAAGTTACAACTTTCCATACATTTATCAGTTCCTAACTTACTGTGCAATAATTTCATTTGTTTAATTCTGATTTAGTGTGTTTTTGCTTCATTATACTTTATATTTTATTTTGAATTAGAGTCTGGATTTTTATGGTTGGCTTGTGGAAATGATTGGGGAATAGAATTGAGGAGTGAAAAGACTGTAGTAGAAAAGGACTTATAGAAGTAGTAAGTTTGGACATAAACCTATTGTCATTAAGCTTGTCCTAAATTATGCTGAGTTAATCTGAATTCTATCTTAAGTAACGAAAAAAGAGTTATTTTACTCATGAAATATTACAACTTATAGAATTGAACCACTCTATTGAACCACTGCATTATCGTGGTTATTGCAACAATTGGGCTATGTGCTATCCAAATTCTTTTCCAAATCATTATTTTCTGTTTGTTATATTCGTTTATTTCTTCGTTATGAGGGACTAGGATCCAAGTTTGAATCTCGTCTGAAGTATTCATTCAATGAAACTGATTGTTATGAGGGGTAGGTTAAGAAAAGAAAAGAACAAATAAAGGCAATAAAAGAAAGCTGAACAGTTTTCTACAAACGTAAAACATTTGAATTTCTTGTTTTTATTTGTTGCTTATCCTTTTATGTCCCTTTTTGCTACTGACTCCATATTTCTGATGTCTTTTTATAATTAGAGCATAATTCTAGTTTTGAAACTATTTCTTTGAGATGTGAATAATTTTGTTTCCTGTTGAACTGTCTGCAACGTAGAAATGGCTTGTTTAAGTAGACATTCATTTATGATACTTGAGAAGGAAAAACTTTTATATTCTGTAATAAATGATGCCGATCTATCTTCAAAGCTGTTTAGTGAAACATTCTGTCAAATGGATTTGTTTTTCTAACCATGCTGTTCAATCAGGATTATTCTATTTCGTACAAACATTGCAGCGCGAACAGTTAACCGTAAGGAAAGAATTGCGCAGAAAAACAGGAATTAAATGTCGATAGTGAGAATAAAGATAAAACGTCACAAATATTCTAGTGTGGATGACAGGAGAGTACCCAGGATTTGATTTCAGCTATAGAAATGCTGTTTTCTTCGGTGTTTTTTAGCCAATTAAACAAGCAAAAAGTGTTAATCAGTCTCGGGGGGGGGGGGAGCAGAGGTGCATTCACCCCCCCCCCTTATTGTTCTCACTCACCCTATATATTAAATACCTTTTTTGGTGTTTTCATTTTTTAAATGCCTTTTATTCGTATTTTCATTGGAAATTTTAAAAAATGAAAATTATTTTGCCCCCCTGCATTTTTGTGATTTGACGCCACTGGAGAGGGGTCAAGCATGGAAATTACACTGTTTAAGCATTATGACATCACGAAATAATACTATATATTGTAAGTGTAAAACAGTTTTTAAACAGATCAGACATATGTGCCAAGCTTATCATAAGAAATTTGAAGCTGATTGAAACCAAATTACTGCAGTTTACTCATGAGAGTATGTGGTAATTGTTCACAGAGGGAACTTTATACCCGGACATATAAGAACTCATAGATTCGAACCACTTTATTAGAACACTCTATTTTTGTGGTTATTATAACAATTGGGTTAGTTGGCCAGTAAAGGAAACTGTATATGTTTTCCAAATCTTCCTCTCTGTTTATGATATGATTTTTATTCATTTCGTCGTATAAGGGTCTAGTGTCCAAATTTGAATCCCGTTTAAAGTTTTCAGTCGACGGAACTGATTTGGTCGGATGGATAGGTTAATAAAAAGAAAAAGAAATAAAAGCAATGAAAGAAAGTCGAGCAATTTTCCACACACATGAAACATTTGAATATCCTATTTTTATTTTGTTACTGGTCCCCTGTTGTTCCCAATTTGCTGCTGACTCCATATTTCTTATGTCGTTTTATGATTAGAGTGTAATTCCAGTTTTGGAACTATTGCTTTGAGATGTATATAACTTTGTTTCCTCTGGAACTGTCTTGAATGTAGAAACGGCATCATTGGCTTGTTTTGTAGACATTTTTTTTATAATGCTCGAGAAAGAAGCTTTTATATTCTATAACAAATGGTGCTGATTTATCTTCTGAGATATTTAGTGAAAAATTTTGTCAAATCGGATAAGTTTTTATTTGTCTACCCATGCTTTTCATTCAGGAATCACTGTATTCCACAAAAAGGCTGCAACACGAACAGTAAACGAAAAGGGAAAAATCTCCGGAAAAAGCTAAATTAAAATGTCAATAATGACAAAGAAGGCAAAGGGTTACGATTAAACTATTATGGAGTATCTACTATTTTGATTTCAGCTATAGAAAAGTTGTATTCTACGCTTTTTTTCGGCCAATTAAGCAAAGGAACAGTATGTATTTCATTTTTTTTCGAGGCCGTGGAGGAACAAGGGTGTCAATTGGGCGGATTTGTCCTCATAATTTTTTGCCCCTCCCACTTAGATTTTGAAGAATATATTCCCTCCCCCCTGTATTTTTGGGAATTACGCCACAGGGAGGTCGAAAATGGAAATTCCACTCCCTTCCTCTACAAGATTATGATCATGTGGCTTCAAAAAGAGAAAAAGAGAAAACAAAAATACAAATGAAATAAAATATTGACTGAACAGGGATTAAAAATGAAACGAATATAACTTAAAAATGGCAATTACTATTGTTAAAACTGAATACATTATAATGAAACAACAATTGTCAGTGTTACCTACTAGTAACGATGAAGAATATTATCGAAAAATATGCCGGAACTTGGGGAGTTTTGAGGCTTGATTGACTTTGACAAGCAATAGTGAAATTCACTCTTTTTGGGCAAAACATGAAGGGGGTCAAGCTCACGATCTTCAGTAGGCTGAGCTGAGGCATTATGAGAAGCAGTCCATTCTCTCTTCAACTTCCTTCCAGCTTGCGTGGAGCTAACACTGGGGCTAGAGGGCACTGTCACTATAATTTGAGTGATTGTTGGATGGTCCAGATCATGTGTAATTCTACTGGCATATTTTATAATTGATGGTCTTGCAGCTTACATTAATACACCTTCGCTCCATCTTGCTTTTTTTTCAGAAGGGGGGTTATTGCACGTATCCGCTTACTTGAAAAAAAAAGGCAAAATTTAGCATGTAAAAAAAATGCATTTTTGGTTTGGAAAATAATTCAGTTTATGTTAGGCATTTAAAGAAGTTTAAAAAACAATATTATTTCAAAATCAGGGGTTTTCAATCAATTTTTTTAGAAAATTACTATTTCTTCGCAAAAACGTGGGTTTCCTAAGAGATTTAAAAAAAAATTTATTTAGTCTTTTTTCTTTTTTTTTTCTGGTTCGAAGAATTTTAAATTTTCTTGTCTTTATTGTAAAAATCTTACAAGGGGAATGGGGCCATTTTGGTGCGTGTGTCTAAAGGATTAATAATCCGCGGATTATTATTATTTAAAAATGGTGCAATATGTGCCTATTTTTTGCATTAAAAAACTGGTGTTAAAATAGGGGGAGCTGTAATTTTTTTTTTTTTTTTTTTTTAATTAAATAAATATTTATATTTTCCTTTATTATAAAAATAAAATACTCATTGTTACAAATTTAGATTTTTTAGAATGACTTTAAGCTCTTAAACTAAGATAAGCAGCATAGATTCTAAATTGTTTTGGTTCTTCTTCTAAAGACTAAAAGCACCATTAGGCTACTATGATCTAAAATATCACTGAAATACATTTTTCAGCAGTACTTGGTAACGAACTATAAGTAAGAAAAAAATCAGGTTAATAGTAACCGAAACTCTAAAAAGGAAGCTTTTGTAACAATTAATACATTAAAAGAATCAACATTTTATTCTAACCCCAAATTACCGATCGAAAGCTAAGCACTTTTTTCAAAAACATCCCTAAAAAGGCCCATTGATCTTGATAAAAATCGCCCCGTAAATTTCAGCCTATAAGAGAACTATGTAGAGGTTTCAGCTCCTGAGCAATAGGCTTCTAAGTGCATAAGCACCCTTAGTTCTAGTGTAAGGAAAGAATGTCTTCCTTAAATTAATGACAAGACAATTTCTTTTTATTATAATAATGAGAAAATTTTACTCACCAGAAATTGCTTAGAATTATCCATTTTGTATGTAAATGTTCACAAAAAATGGCAGTAGTGTTAAGTTGAATAAACTATTCAAAACTGTTGAAGAATCTAATTTGAAACCCGAATATATACAAAAAATAATTGCATAACAGCGAAACAAGACATGCTGGTTTTGGTTTATCACTAAAAAAAAGACATTGAACTTTGAAATTGCGTAAATCTCTTGACAAAGAAAGATGTAATGACCAGTAGAATAGAATATCTATCAGAAAAAACCTGTTTGGTACGGGGGTCCCTTAGAAATGGTAGACATAGCGCTTAAAATAGTATGGGAGGGAACATAATCCACCCAAATCCATAAGTACATGCTCTGGAAAGACACCAAGGAACATAAGGCAAGCAAATCCATAAGTACATGATCTGGAAATGTTTTTCCTATATGTGTAAGCAAATAACATAGGAATTGCTATATGTGTAAGCAAATAACATAGGAATTGCTATATGTGTAAGCAAAATGGTACCTCTTACCCTACTATTGGGAAGTATACAGAAGTTTTCAGGAGGTTTTTTTCTGGTAGTGGGAGGGAAGGGTGGGTCGGTGGTTATGTTGGAGGATCTGTTCATGAAGGAAGTTTTCATGGGGGAAGGGAAAGTGCAATGGAGGGGGCGCCGGACTTGCCAGCATTTTTTTTTGGTTATTGGGCAGTATACAACAATTTTCAGGTCTGTTTTTTTCGGGCGGGGGGGGGGCCAGAGGAGGGGATTACTCTGGAGAATATTTCCGTGGACGATTTTTCTTTGGTGTAAGGGACATTTCTATGAAGGGGGTGCCGGATTTCCAAGCATTATTTAAAAAACGATCAGAAATTAAATAAAAAAACAAGTTTTTTCAACTGAAATGTAAGAAGGAATATTAGAACTTAAAACGAACAGAAATTATAACGTATGTGAGGAGGTTCTCCCCCAAGTCAATACCTCGCTCTTTACGCTACAGTTTTTTTAGTGCTTTCAAAAGAGCTATCTATTCTAATTAAACGGCCTTTGTGATTCAGGGGTTTATGAATCAAAATTTTTTTTAACTTTTAACGTAAAGAGCGTGGTATTGACTAAGGGGAGAACCCCCTCATATACGTAATAACATATACGTAATAAAAAAAACAATAAAAAATACAAGCGATACGGCTCAGTAGTAATCGAAACTTTTAAAAACGGACTTTTGATGTCAATAAATGTATCAAAAGAATGGGCTTATAATGCTGATTCTAAATATATACATTTTATTAGGTTTAGTATTACTCATCAAAGGCTACGAGCTTGAGAAAATTTACCTGATTTTTTAAAGAGGGGGAAACGTCCCCTACAAGTGAAAGAATTTTAATGAAAATCACACCGTCAGATTCAGCGTATCAGAAAACCCTATTACATAGGTTTTAAGCTCATATCTGCAAAAATCTGCAACTTTGTATTTTTTGCCAGAAGAAAAATATACGAATATAGAAGTTAGTTACGTAATTTAATTTGTAAAGACATCCATTCAGCAAAAGAAAAGTAAAATTTTTATGCAAATAAAAGCTGCATTAACTAAAACACGATCAGAAATTAAATAAAAAAAACAAGTTTTTTAAACTGAAAGTAAGGAGTGACATTAAAACTTAAAACGAACAGAAATTATTCCGTATATGAAAGGGGCTGTCCCCTCCTCAGCGCCTCGCTCATTACGCTAAAGTTTAACTCTGTCTCACAACTTTATTTTTTAAAACAATAAAAAACTTTAGCGTAAAGAGCGAGGCGTTGAGGATGGGACAGCCCCTTTTTTATACGGAATAATTACATTTCAACTGAAATGTAAGAAGGAATATTAGAACTTAAAACGAACAGAAATTATAACGTATGTGAGGGGGTTCTCCCCCAAGTCAATACCTCGCTCTTTACGCTACAGTTTTTTTTTTAGTGCTTTCAAAAGAGCTATCTATTCTAATTAAACAGCCTTTGTGATTCAGGGGTTTGGGGCTGTCCCCTCCTCAACGCCTCGCTCTTTACGCTAAAGTTTGACTCTGTCTCACAACTTTATTTTTTAAAACAATAAAAACATTTAGCGTAAAGAGTGACGCGTTGATTAGGGGACAGCCCCTTTCATATACGGAATAATTAAATTTCAACTGAAATGTAAGAAGGAATATTAGAACAAAAAACGAACAGAAATTATAACTTATGTGAGGGGGTTCTCCCCCAAATCAATACCTCGCGCTTTACGCTACAGTTTTTTTATTGATTTTAAAAGAGCTATTTATTGTAATTAAACGCCCTATGTGATTCAGGGGTTTGTTAATAAAATGTTTTTTTAGATTTTAATGTAACGAGGGTGTTATTCACCATGGGCAGAACCCCCTCATATACGTAATAACGTATACGTAATAAAAAAAAAAACAATAAAAAAACAAGTGATATGACTAAATAGTAATCGAAACTTTTAAAAAAGGAATTTTGATGTCAATAAATTTATCAAAAGAAAGTTTTTATAATGCTTATTCTAAATATATAAATTTTATTAAGTTTAGTATTATTCATCAAAGGCTACGAGCCTGAGAAAATTTACTCGATTTTTTAAAGAGGGGGAAACATCCCCTACAAGTGAAAGAATTTTAATGAAAATCACACCGTCAGATTCAGCGTATCAGAAAACCCTATTACATAGGTTTCAAGCTCATATCTGCAAAAATCTGCAACTTTGTATTTTTTGCCAGAAGAAAAATATACGAATATAGAAGTTAGTTACGTAAGTTAATTTGTAAAGACATCCATTTAGCAAAAGAAAAGTAAAACTTTTATGCGAATAAAAGCTGCATTAACTAAAAAACGATCAGAAATTAAATATAAAAAAAAACAAGTTTTTCAAACTGAAAGTAAGGAGCGACATTAAAACTTAAAACGAACAGAAATTATTCCGTATATGAAAGGGGCTGTCCCCTCCTCAACGCCTCGCTCTTTACGCTAAAGTTTGACTCTGTCTCACAACTTTATTTTTTAAAACAATAAAAAACTTTAATGGAAAGAGCGAGGCGTTGAGGAGGGGACATCCCCTTTCATATACGGAATAATTTCTGTTCGTTTTAAGTTTTAATGTCGCTCCTTACTTTCAGTTTAAAAAACTTGTTTTTTTTATATTTAATATGACA
This sequence comes from Artemia sp. Qi Xiang Cuo, assembly GCF_049724085.1. Classification (NCBI taxonomy): domain Eukaryota; kingdom Metazoa; phylum Arthropoda; class Branchiopoda; order Anostraca; family Artemiidae; genus Artemia; species Artemia sp. Qi Xiang Cuo. The sequence continues at coordinate 30,646,770 of NC_142794.1, forward strand.
AAAAGGATGAGACGGCTAGGACATGTTCTGCTGGTGAAGAATGAGAGATTGCCAAAGATTGTTCTTGTCGGCCGACCGTATTGCCAAACGAAAAGCAGGTCGTCTATGAATGTTGAGGGAGGATGTCATAAGGAAAGTGGGAACTTCTTCGGAGGGTGTAAAGAGGGAGGTTTTGAATAGATTGGGATGGAAGAGGAGTGTGCGTAGCTATGTTGCCTCTGTCGGAATTTTGATACCAATAGATACATCAAAAGAATCAAATTTTAATTCTGATTTCAAATATATAAGTTTCATCAAGTTTAATCTTACCCATCAAAAGTTACGCGCCTGAGAAAATTTGGCTAATTTTCGAAAAAGGGAGAAAGACCCCCCAAAAGTTATAGAACCTTAATGAAAATCACACCATCATATTCAGCGTATCATAGAGCCATACTGTACAGGTTTCAAGCGCCTATCTACAAAAACTTGGAATTTTGCATTTTTTGACAGAAAAAAGATCTCGGTTGCGGGTTTATTTGTTGTTTTTTTTTTTGTTTTTTTTCTTTTTCCAAGGGGTGATCGTATCGACCCAGTGGTCCTAGAATATCGTGGGAGGGTTCATTGGAACGGAAATTAAAATTTAAAGTTCCCTTTTAAATTGACCAAAAAAATGGAGGGCAACTAGGCCCCCTCCCACGCTCATTTTTTTCCGAGAGTCACCCAATCAACATTTTAAGGTAGCCATTTTGTTCAGAATGGTTAAAAATTTAATAAATATGTATCTTCGGTTGACTTAATCCCCCACAGCTCCCCGGGGAAGGGCTTCAAGCTATGAGCTTTGCCCATTCCTTACATCTTTTATAGGCTATTGGGAAGTATACAAACCTTTTCAGGAAGGATTTTTTCTGGTGGGGGGGGGGGTGGAGGAGGGGGTTACTCGGGATAATCCTTCCGTGGAGGATGTTTGTTTGGGGTAAGGGACATTTCTATGAAGGGGGCTTCATAGCCCCCTTGTCCTGGAGGACTTCAAAGTCCCCCTTCATAGGGGGACTTTTTTTTAGTGCTTTCAAAAGAGCTATCTATTCTAACTAACCAGTTTTTGTGAGTCAGAGGTCTGTGATTTAAAATTGACTTAACTTTTAACGTAAAGAGTGTGGTATTGACTAAGGGGCGACCCCCCTCATATACGTAATGACATATACGTAATAAAAAAACAATAAAAAAAACAAGCGATACGGCTCAATAGTAATCGAAACTTTTAAAAACGGACTTTTGATGTCAATAAATGTATCAAAAGAATGGGCTTATAATGCTGATTCTAAATATATACATTTTATTAGGTTTAGTATTACTCATCAAAGGCTACGAGCTTGAGAAAATTTACCTGATTTTTTAAAGAGGGGGGAAACGTCCCCTACAAGGGAAAGAATTTTAATGAAAATCACACCGTCAGATTCAGCGTATCAGAAATCCCTATTACATAGGTTTTAAGCTCATATCTGCAAAAATCTGCAACTTTGTATTTTTTGCCAGAAGAAAAATATACGAATATAGAAGTTAGTTACGTAAGTTAATTTGTAAAGACATCCATTCAGCAAAAGAAAAGTAAAAATTTTATGCAAATAAAAGCTGCATTAACTAAAACACGATCAGAAATTAAATAAAAAAAACAAGTTTTTTAAACTGAAAGTAAGGAGCGACATTAAAACTTAAAACGGACAGAAATTATTCCGTATATGAAAGGGGCTGTCCCCTCCTCAACACCTCACTCTTTACGCTAAAGTTTGACTCTGTCTCACATCTTTATTTTTTAAAACAATAAAAAACTTTAGCGGAAAGAGCGAGGCGTTGAGGAGGGAACAGCCCCTTTCATATACGGAATAATTACATTTCAACTGAAATGTAAGAAGGAATATTAGAACTTAAAACGAACAGAAATTATAACGTATGTGAGGGGTTTCTCCCCCAAGTCAATACCTCGCTCTTTACGCTACAGTTTTTTTTAGTGCTTTCAAAATAGCTATCTATTATAATTAAACAGCCTTTGTGATTCAGGGGTTTGGGGCTGTCCCCTCCTCAACGCCTCGCTCTTTACGCTAAAGTTTGACTCTGTCTCACAACTTTATTTTTTAAAACAATAAAAAAATTTAGCGTAAAGGGCGAGGCGTTGAGGAGGGGACAGCCCCTTTCATATACGGAATAATTACATTTCAACTGAAATGTAAGAAGGAATATTAGAACATAAAACGAACAGAAATTATAACTTATGTGAGGGGGTTCTCCCCCAAGTCAATACCTCGCTCTTTACGCTACAGTTTTTTTAGTGCTTTCAAAAGAGCTATCTATTCTAATTAAACGGCCTTTGTTATTCAGGGGTTTGTGAATAAGAAATTTTTTTAACTTTTAACGTAAAGAGCGTGGTATTGACTAAGGGGACAACCCCCTCATATACGTAATAACATATACGTAATAAAAAAAAAACAATAAAAAAACAAGCGATACGGCTCAATAGTAATCGAAACTTTTAAAAACGGAATTTTGATGTCAATAAATGTATCAAAAGAATGTGTGCTGATTCTAAATATATAAATTTCATTAAGTTTAGTATTACTCATCAAAGGCTACGAGCCTGAGAAAATTTACTCGATTTTTTAAAGAGGGGGAAACATCCCCTACAAGTGAAAGAATTTTAATGAAAATCACACCGTCAGATTCAGCGTATCAGAAAACCCTATTACATAGGTTTCAAGCTCATATCTGCAAAAATCTGCAACTTTGTATTTTTTGCCAGAAGAAAAATATACGAATATAGAAGTTAGTTACGTAAGTTAATTTGTAAAGACATCCATTTAGCAAAAGAAAAGTAAAAATTTTATACAAATAAAAGCTGCATTAACTAAAAAACGATCAGAAATTAAATAAAAAAAAACAAGTTTTTTCAACTGAAAGTAAGGAGCGACATTATAACTTAAAACGAACAGAAATTATTCCGTATATGAAAGGGGTTGTCCCCTCCTCAATGCCTCGCTCTTTAAGCTAAAGTTTGACTCTGTCTCAGAACTTTATTTTTTAAAACAATAAAAAACTTTAGTGTAAAGAGCGAGGCGTTGAGGAGGGGACATCCCCTTTCATATACGGAATAATTTCTGTTCGTTTTAAGTTTTAATGTCGCTCCTTACTTTCAGTTTAAAAAACTTGTTTTTTTTTTTATTTAATATGACAAAAAGGATGAGACGGCTAGGACATGTTCTGCTGGTGAAGAATGAGAGATTGCCAAAGATTGTTCTTGTCGGCCGACCGTATTGCCAAACGAAAAGCAGGTCGTCTATGAATGTTGAGGGAGGATGTCATAAGGAAAGTGGGAACTTCTTCGGAGGGTGTAAAGAGGGAGGTTTTGAATAGATTGGGATGGAAGAGGAGTGTGCGTAGCTATGTTGCCTCTGTCTGAATTTTGATACCAATAGATACATCAAAAGAATCAAATTTTAATTCTGATTTCCAATATATAATTTCCATCAAGCTTCGTCTTATCCATCAAAAGTTATGTGCCTGCAAATATTTGGCTGATATTTCGAAAAAGGGAGTAATACCTCTTAAAAGCTATAGAACCTTAATAAACATCACACCATCATATTCAGCGCATAAGAAAACCCCACTTTTGAGGTTTCACCCTCTTATCTGCAAAAATGTGGAATTTTCTATTTCTTGCCAGAAGAAAGATGACGGGGGTGTGTTTTTTTTTTTGTTTTTTTTCTTTTTCTCAGGGGTGATCGTATCGACCCAGTGGTCCTAGAGTATCGTGGGAGGGTTCATTGGAACGGAAATTAAAAGTTCTAGTGCCCTTTTAAAGTGACCACAAAAATGGAGGGCAACTAGGCCCCCTCCCACGCTCATTTTTTTCCCAAAGTCACCCAATTGAAATTTTGAGATAGCCATTTTGTTCAGCATGGTCGAAAATGTAATAAATATGTCTTTTAGGATGACTTAATTCCCTACAGTTACCAGGGGAAGGGCTTCAAGCTATGAACTTTGCCCATTGCTTACATATTGTATTGGTTATTGGGAAGTATACAGACATTTTCAGGAAGAATTTTTTCTGGTGGGGGGGCTGGAGGAGGGGGTTACTCGGGAGAATCCTTCCGTGGAGGATGTTTGTTTGGGGTAAGGGACATTTCTATGAAGGGGGCTTCATAGCCCCCTTGTCCTGGAGGACTTCAAAGTCCCCCTTCATAGGGGGACTTTTTTCTAGTGCTTTCAAAAGAGCTATCTATTCTAATTAAACGGCCTTTGTGATTCAGGGGTTTGTGAATTGAAATTTTTTTAAATTTTAACGTAAAGAGCGTGGTATTGACTAAGGGGAGAACCCCCTCATATACGTAATAACATATACGTAATAAAAAAAACAATGAAAAAATACAAGCGATACGGCTCAGTAGTAATCGAAACTTTTAAAAACGGACTTTTGATGTCAATAAATGTATCAAAAGAATGGGCTTATAATGCTGATTCTAAATATATACATTTTATTAGGTTTAGTATTACTCATCAAAGGCTACGAGCTTGAGAAAATTTACCTGATTTTTTAAAGAGGGGGTAAACGTCCCCTAAAAGTGAAAGAATTTTAATGAAAATCACACCGTCAGATTCAGCGTATCAGAAAACCCTATTACATATGTTTTAAGCTCATATCTGCAAAAATCTGCAACTTTGTATTTTTTGCCAGAAGAAAAATATACGAATATAGAAGTTTGGTACGTAAGTTAATTTGTAAATTACGTCAGAACCAAATTTAGAGACAGCCATTTAGCAAAAGAAAAGTAAAATTTTTATGCAAATTTTGTTTTCTTATTCAATGACGGTGAGCCAAAATAAAAGCTGCATTAACTAAAAAACGATCAGAAATTAAATAAAAAAAAAAAAGTTTTTTAAACTGAAAGTAAGGAGCAACATTAGAACTTGAAACGAACAGAAATTATTCCGTATATGAAAGGGGCTGTCCCCTCCTCAGCGCCTCGCTCTTTACGCTAAAGTTTTTATTGTTTTAAAAAATAAAGTTGTGAGACAAAGTCAAACTTTAGCGTAAAGAGCGAGGCGTTGAGGAGGGGAAAGCCCCTTCCATATACGGAATAATTTATGTTCGTTTTAAGTTTTAATGTCGCTCCTTACTTTCAGTTTAAAAAACTTGTTTTTTTTATTTAATATTAGAAAGAATGATCTTTCTGGGCTTTTAATTTTCAGTGATATTAACATTTTAAATTGTAGTGACATTCGAGCCCGTCTTGAGCTAGCCATAAATCGGGTTTGCGACCTTGCGCGCGTCGAAGAAACCGTTGGGGGCTGTGACAGTGACGACAGTGACTGGGGACCAGGATATGATGGGGGTGAAGAGCTAACTAAGGCGGTTAGAAAAGAACTAGCTAGTGTTCTAAGGGATCTTATGCAGCATGGTTTGTGCCAGGTATTATCAATAATATTGTTGATATTTTGTACTCGATTAAGCAAAGTCAATACAGCAGCAAAGAAATCAGTTATTTTCTGGTCGATTGCGTTAACGAAGCTTTAAATAAATATTTGTTATAATCTTCATGTAGAATTAGAAACATCTATGTAGTAAATTGATTTTGGCCAAATGAAACGAAAATATATTAAAGACTGGTAGAATTTGAAAATAAATTTGGTATCCATACTTGATTTTGTTTAATTGTGAGATTTTCTTTCGTTTTTTTCTATATCTAGCTTTTTTTGTTTTTTTTATATTTTTTTTGGCCTATGTTATAATTAAGGTAGTTGTTTTGGGTTATTTCTCCGCTAATAAAGACTCCTGTGTGTAAAGCCAACATATCCGGACTTGTGTTATTATTTAAATATTAATAAGCATTTTATTTAACTGCCTTATTAAAAAAAAAATACCCGTAAAAAATGTTTTCATGTTAATTGTAAATGGAGAGGCAACATGGTGTAAGAAATTATGCTAATTGTTAATTAATCGTTGACATGCTGGTAGTTTACATTAATCGCTCTTAAATTCCTAAACTCTTATATTGGCCAAAAAGCTATCTTAAAAAACAAATTTCATAAATAAAAGATTTTCCTTTTCCTTATGATGTTTTATAGCATACTTCGCCCCAAATCTCAACCTTGACCATAAAAAAGACATGCTTGAGTCATGTTTTAATGCTTAGCTTCAGTCAACATAATTTAAAAAATGCAGTACTTTTTTGTGTATAATTTATTTGAAGATAAGAGCAGATCTCAGGGAATACTACTCTGTTGCTACCAGGAATATAGATACTTTTTTCTGAGTCCTGGAATGAGAACAATACTTTTTAATTAATTGGTCTCTAGATGACGCGAGAGGAAATAAATTTGCTAGAAAAATGCTGCCAAATATGACCATGAACACATGTTGTTGAAGGGAAAAATAGATTATGTTCCGTGCAGCTTTCTGAAAACAATGGACTTGTGATTCTCTTTGTTTTACGATCTATTCTCGGCTACGACTCTCCCATTTGCAATCGTTACTTTGAAGACATTTCCCATTTGCACCGAACTTAAACGGTGAGTCGCTGAAAACACGTGTTTTGTCAATAAAACACGTGTCAATCAATGAAATCACGTGGATTGTCAATAAAACACGTGTCAACGAATGAAAACATGTGTTTTGTCAATAAAACAAGTGTCATTCAATGAAAACACGTGTTTTGTCAATAAAACACGTGTCAATCAATGAAAACACGTGTTTTGTCAATAAAACACGTGTCTATCAATTAACACACGTGTTTTGTCAATAAAACACGTGTCGATCAATGAAAACACGTGTTTTGTCAATAAAACGCGTGTCAATCAATGAAATCACGTGTTTTGTCTATAAAACACGTGTCAATCAATGAAAACATGTGTTTTGTCAATAAAACACGTGTCAATCAATTAAAACACGTGTTTTGTCAATAAAACACGTGTCAATCAATGAAATCACGTGTTTTGTCAATAAAACACGTGTCAATCAATGAAAACACGTGTTTTGTCAATAAAACACGTGTCGATCAATGAAAACACGTTTTTTGTCAATAAAACACGTGTCAATCAATGAAAACGTGTTTTGTCAATAAAACACGTGTCGATCAATGGAAACACGTGTTTTGTCAATAAAACACGTGTCAATCAATGAAAACACGTGTTTTGTCAATAAAACACATGTCGATCAATGAAAACACGTGTTTTGTCAATAAAACACGTGTCAATCAATGAAATCACGTGTTTTGTCAATAAAACACGTGTCTATCAATTAAAACACGTGTTTTGTCAATAAAACACGTGTCAATCAATTAAAACACGTGTTTTGTCGATAAAACACGTGTCAATCAATGAAAACACGTGTTTTGTCAATAAAACACGTGTCAATCAATGAAAACACGTGTTTTGTCAATAAAAATATGGTTCTTTTTTAGCTTGATTTGTTTTATTGTTTAACTCGTTTCGAATTCATTGCCTGTATTCCTTTCCTTTGTTTATTTTTCTCATTTTACTTGAAGTTATTGAAAATAAGTTAAGGTTTCTTCTGGGGCACCTATTCGATGCCTGTCAAACTTAACACATGAGCGGCTTATTCCGGCACGAAACCTTAAAAATAAGTAGCATAACTATAAATAAATAGAAAGTGTGTTTTGTGTGTGAATTTGCACGTGAAACAAATCTGCCAAAGATTTTGGACCCAAACAGGCCTTCGGAATGGCATGTCGGGTTTAAATTGTTAACCTTCAATATTTATAGATTCCTATATCTGAGTGCTCATAACTTAAGAAGTGTAATAAAATTTATATCAACCCCCAGAAAATAATGGTCTTCAGTAGAAAGGCTACTGATGCTTTGAGTTTACCTGGCCAAAGTGGAAATAGAGTCTAAGGGTGGTGAAGCCCCCCTCCCCCTCCCGTAAAAGTTTGGTTCTTTTGGCTAGTCAATTGATCTCTGGTCAATCTTTGGCTTTAATATAGTCAATGGCAAACCGTTTCCTATCTAACTTTATTTTTGATGTGATGATCTCTATTCGCAAGGGCTAAAAAGAAAGAAGTATTACAGTAGTAGAATGCTTCGTATGGATTTGGGGGGACGTATAGCCACTACTCTTTTCTTCCTTATTGGTTTAATATCATGAAGAAGGTGAAACGTTGATCCCTTAGATATGGTTCCTCCCATGCTATTTTAAGGGCTTATGTTCCCTTCCATGCTATTCTGTGTTCCCTCCCATGTTATTCTAGGGGTTTGTGTTCCCTTGCATGCTATTCTATGTTCCTTCCATTGTTATTCTATGGGATCTCTACACGTGATTAAACACGTTATGAAACTACGTGCTATTTGCTTATGCCCCGTTGCTACCATTCCAAACGAGTGAGGATTCCCCTCCTGTTCCTAAACATTTCAAAAAAGATAGCAGTATGAACGGGGACTCCCCCGCACAAATTTGTTTCAACTCCAAGTTTTTCAACCAGAGTGTTTTTTTTTCGAGCTGACACCTGTTTTTTAGACAGCCAATCAGAGAACTGCTTACATATGATTTTCCTTTGCATAACAATTCGTCATTGAAATTTCGTATAAAATGTTCATGCACTGCAATTTAATTTCCATTATGTTTTAACATATCGAACATCGTACACTGAATTTTATTAACTTTGAAAACAATGGATTTGTCAATTGTCAAGTTGAGTACAGCTTATTAAATTTTTTAATTTATTTCCAGATAAAAAGCATTTACCAGTAAATTCAAATTTCAGGGGGACTTAGCCCCCCTGCCCTCCAACAATACAAAACCTTAAAATGCAATGAGTATATTCGATAGAAAACGCTAAGTATGCTTTTTTCTATTATGTAAATAAAATCTCTCCTCCACTACAATGTTTACAAGTTTTAATTGTTTTGAAACAGTTCTTTTTCGTTCAAAAAATGTCCTTTTTCCAATCGTGCGTTTAAAATTTGCTGTCATAAAACCATTTGTGTTTAACCTGTTACCAAAGAGGGGATGATTTCAAAACAACATTTGGCATACGCCTTATCTGAATTAAGAAAACAAGCGAATGGAAACGTGTAATTCTAAACGCTTTGTTTTTTGGCCAAATTAGACAGATATTTTTAAATTTTATTTGATGAAAGCAAATGGATTTCACAGACGATTAAGAGGCTTTTATAAAAACATATGACAGGGAAGGGGGGGGGGCAATGTATCAATTCTAACACGGTTTTTCTTTACTTGGTACCCGTTAAAAACGAAAGTTTTGTGTTAAATAAGTAATTCTTGTATCTTTTAAAATAGCTTTACGGGGTTTGAGAGAGACTCTGTTCCCTGATTCTGTGTGGTTAGAGGGGAATTCTGTGTGCAGACTAATTTTCTCTTCTGTAAAAAAAAGGGAATTGTTTTTTCCATGCTAAATTTTGCCTTCTTTTTAAGGAAGGGGATTCTTACAATTGTAAACCTCTCTTTAGTTCTTTGTTTATGCCCTTCTATGTTGGCAGATGTAATGGTTTACGTAAATTCCAAAGATAGACGATAAACGTTGGTACATGGTCTTTATTAAATAACGTGAGAATACACATAGAGAAAATAAGGTAGCACAAGAACAACTAACTACGACGAAGGCGAGAGATGGACTCCCTTTAGAAATGAGCGAAGAATGTAACTTTCCTGGAACGGAAGCTCCAGCCCTGGGACCGACCCCTTTCCCACGACTCGCTTTTAGTCCCAAGAGCTCCCCCCTGGACCGCTATCGTTGACGCATAAATGCCCAACTAACTAGGAAAGGAGATACCCGGAAATGCCTCTCGAATTGATGTTAAATACTTTACAGATTCTCCCCCCTGTTTTAAGTTAAATTTCCCAAATTTGGCTTATCCCCTTCTCATTAAACCCCCAAACTTTAATTAAATTCAAAACATTCCCTTCCCAAATCATTCACTTCTCACCTACTAACATTCTACAGCATGAACTAGTAAACAATTACATAATACAAACACTACACAATACTTGCATAAGTAAATACTTACATAGTATAAACGAACCACACTAACAACAGTAGTCGGAAACTGGATATTTTAACACTTCATTTTTTTTTGTATACTTTAAAATAGACTTGTTCCCCATGCCCCTGAATTTGATGAGGACAAGGAAAGTTGGGATTATGTATAAACTTCGAATTAGGGCAAAATGAATGACCGGGAAAGGCTAATTAATCCTGAAGATACCAGCGACAAATAAATTAAATTGCAGAAACTTTAAAAATCATACCATGCTGCAATGACGTTAAGATATTATTCCCAATAAAATCCTCGGGGTTTTGTTGCTGCGGAACGCCTCGGTTTAGACCTATTTGGTTTTTCTCTACTAACTTGTGGTTCGACAAACGGCAGTACTACTGTTGATATCTCTACATAACTATTAGCGCTACGCATTAAAACCATCCCGTGAGGCATCAACCTCATCTTGCGAGACATTACAACCAGCTCCCTCTCCCTGGGTAGCCAAACCGCCCTGCGAGGCATCAGTAACATCTCGTAGTGCAACAAAAAAAAACCATCCCGTGAGGCATCAGTACCAACCCACGGGACCTTACAACCAGCTCCCTTTTCCTGGTTAGCCAACCTACCCTGCGAGTCAGCCCTCACCCCTATCTGTGCAACAAAAAAAACATCCAAAGAGGCATCATAACAAACGCACGTGACATTACAACGAGCTCCCTGTGCCTGGGTAGCCAAACCGCCCTGCGAGGCCTCAGTACCATAATGCTGTGCAACAAAAAAAAACCATCCCGTGAGGCATCAGACCCATCCCTCGGGACCTTAAAACCAGCTCCCTTTTCCTGGGTAGCCAAACCACCCTGCGAGGAATCAGTACCATCTTGCAGTGCAACAAAAAAAACCATCCCGTGAGGCATCAGTACCATCACACGGGACCTTAAAACCAGCTCCCTTTTCCTGGGTAGCCAAACCACCCTGCGAGGAATCAGTACCATCTCGCAGTGCAACAAAAAAACATCCCGTGAGGCATCAGTACCATCCCACGGGACTTCAAAACCAGCTCCCTTTTCCTGGGTAGCCAAACCGCCCTGCGAGGAATCAGTACCATCTCGCAGTGCCTTCTCATTATCATTGAGTCCAAATTTCACCCTCGTCAGCGCAGAAAGAAATTCATCGGAAAAAGAAGACGTGTCTCCTTTCCCCACTATCTGTTCTATCTGTTCATATTGTATTGCAACCTTATACGCATCACCTAAACAAAAAAAAATTCTATACTATTCTCTAACAAATACCGTTTGTAGGACGGTCTGATCCACTCCTTGAATAAATTTAGAGCAAATCTTCCAAGAACTACACCATCATCCCTGGCTTCTAAGGACACCCTAAATGACCTTCCTAATCTTTGCATCCTTCTATAGAATAGATATACCCTTTTCCTTAAATTGAGCCACGCCTACAAACCCTGCAACCATTTTGCCTACTATTTTGCCTGGGGTATATACTACAAGTAATCCACCTTTTAAACTTGACAAATTTATAATTGTGGGATCCAGATTCCCAAAAAAGGAGCGAAACAAACCATGGGCCAAAAATGACGCAAAGTTTTTGAATCAGACCAATTTAACAATAACTGAAATTTTTGTAACTTTGCAACAAACTCAATTTTTGTAACTTTGTAACAAATTTTGTAACAAACTTAATTATTTTTCCACTTTCTGACTTTGTGAGTGGCGTTATTACTAAAAAAAAAAAGGGGTCAATTAGCGATCCTATTACTTGGGACTGTTGAGGCTGTTCTATTGTAGGATTAATTGGGGTAGTGCTCAGGGGAGTTAGAGGGTTTGTTGGGACCCATGTCTTGATCTTTTGAAGGTAATCATAAAGTTCATCTTGATCGAAATCAGGATCATTTGAGTCAAATAAAAGAGGTGGCAATATGCCATTTCCCCTCCACTGTCTTACAAAATCAAAAGCAACCTTTTTGTTATATCCAGTTTCCGCCGGATCAAGAATAGGAATAAAAACTGACATATTGAGATTAAAATTTGAAAAGCAGTTATTCTAAAAATTTAAATATTTGTTTTAAACACCGTTCTTTAATTACGGACGCTAAATTTTGGGCAATAACTTCACTTCTAACAGCAAGGGTATAATAAAATTTACTGGGTTGTTTAATCGTGGTAAATCACTTACGAAAGATAGTCCTTTCCAGATCCAATTGTAGTTGGTTTCAATTAAATCACTAGCGTCAAATGTAGTCATAATTGAGAATTAATTTTCGATTATCGAATTCAAAATGTTAAATTTTGGTTGGAAACTGTCAAATGTAGATCACACGTCGACTGTATAAAATCAGGTAAAATAAACCACCAAACGTAAAATGGCTAAGTGAAGGTAGAAAACAACCGGAGACTTTCAGTTGTAGAAATTTGAATTAGTATGTAGAAGCTATCGCGAGGAAATCCATATTAGGCATTGTGTAACAGCCTATTTCAAAATGTTCATTTAAAAGAAAATGTTTCTCAAGAAGGCGCTTTGAATAGAAAAAAGTTCAATACCTCGTAACATTTCGATGTCTTTTTATCAGTCTTTTGTAGTATTTGCGGCTCAATATCACAAGCAATTTTGGTAGCGGGCCAAATAGCTTTTCAATATGTTGCCAGTATTTAGCGTAAGATGTCGTAAGTACTTATAACGGTCACTCAAATGTTACTTGGAGGTTTTCCCCTAGTGATATATGCTCCACTAGTCTTAACTGCTTGCCACCACTCTGTAAACCTCTCTTTAGTTCTTTGTTTATGCCCTTCTATGTTGGCAGATGTAATGGTTTACGTAAATTCCAAAGATAGACGATAAACGTTGGTACATGGTCTTTATTAAATAACGTGAGAATACACATAGAGAAAATAAGGTAGCACAAGAACAACTAACTACGACGAAGGCGAGAGATGGACTCCCTTTAAAAATGAGCGAAGAATGTAACTGTCCTGGAACGGAAGCTCTAGGCCTGGGAACGACCCCTTTCCCACGACTAGCTTTTAGTCCCAAGAGCTCCCCCCTGGACCGCTATCGTTGACGCATAAATGCCCAACTAACTAAGAAAGGAGATACCCGGAAATGCTTCTCGAATTGATGTTAAATACTTTACACAATTACTCTCCCCCGGAAAAGAGAGCTAAGACTAACGGTGTTGCTCCAATACAACAAGTGGAGATAGGCGGTCCATTGGAGGCCACTCACATCCATTCCAGACCGACGCTGCCTGCTCAAAACCTACCAGTGCCAACTCCTATGCAGCCAGGTAGAAAGTTGAAAAGAGAATGGATGGTTGCTCACATGATGGGGAGCCCCACTGGCTCATCTGTACAAGCCAGTGACATCACCGCCGCATCTATGCAAGAAACGGACGGCACTCAACAGCAATCTGAATTTGGAAATGCGAGTATTTTCACCTCTAGCTTCTACCTATTTATATCCAACTTTTTTTTTAAGTATTTTCTTTTCGCCATTTTTCAACACGTAAAAGTGTATGTCAGAGATATTAAAATGTTAATCTCCCCGCCCCCAACTATTGTTTTAAATTTCTCTGCTCCCCTCAGAGATAGCTGAATATAATGCATTTTTTTTTATTAGCAAAGAAAGAACTCTTTTGCGTCTTTCTGAACTTTCTGTGGGAGGGGGGTGGAGGCAAGTATTTAGTTTAAATAATTCTAGGAGGAATAGAGTTTTGAGGATGGGGTGAAAAAAAAATGAATATGTTTTTTTTAACTTTATAAAATAATGGTTATTTCACATAGAAAATAAATCCTTTTTTTCTATAAATTAATGAATTAGCCTTTTCGCTGTTTTTTCAAGACCGTAAAAGTGTATGTCAGAGATATTAAAATGTTAATCCCCCCGCCCCCTGACCATTGTTTTAAATTTCTCTGCTCCCCTAAGATATAGCTGAATATATTGCATTCTTTTTATTAGCAAAGAAAACACTCTTTTGCGTCTTTCTGAACTTTCTGTGGGAGGGGGTGGAGGCAAGTATTTAGTTTAAATAATTATAGGAGGAATTTAGTTTTGAGAATGGGGTGAAAAAATGAACGTTTTTTTTTTTTTTTAACTTTATAAAATAATCGCTATTTCACATAGAAAATAAAACCTTTTTTTCTATATATTAATTAATTAGCCTTTTCGCCATTTTTTTTCAACACTATAAAAGTGCGTGTGCGTGTGTGTGTGTGTGTAAGTGTGAGTGTGTGTGCATGTGTGAGTGTGTGAGCTGGTGTGTTGTGTGTGTGTGTGTGTGTGTGCGTGTATGTGTTTGAGCTATTGTGAGAGTGTGCGCATGTGTGTGTGTGTGTGTGTGTGTGAATGTGTGCGCATGTGTGAGTGTGTGTGTGTGTGTGTGTGTGAGCGGTTCATGCGCCGCGTCTAATCGATAATTCATTAAATAATGCTTCTTTCACATAGAAAATGAAACCTTTTTTCTACAGATTAATGAAATAGCAGCGCCATTGGGTAATGAGACATCAGCATTTACTGGACCAATTCTATCACCACCAACGGAGTTCAGTGATGAACCTACATTAGTTCTGGATAATATGGAATGGCATAGAGGTTTTCTTAATGATGTTTTTGGGGAAATGGCTAGCCTAGACGACTTAAATTGTGATATTGACATGATTGAGGACCCGGAATGGCTAGATAGATTTATGCTTGAGCATTTAGGAGATGTTACTAGTGCAACTGAACCGGGTCACAGGACAATACAGGCTGGCTCGATCAATTGTCTACAAACACCTTGGAATATGTACTAACAGGCCTAGGGGACCTCATGCCATCTCCAACCAATGTAATTGAACAGACTGGGGGTGGAGTTATTGACAATTCTATGTCACCCCCCACCATTCCGCTTAATGATACAGCAACAACAATGCAAATTGTTGGACCTAATTTTTCCGGGGACATTTTTGACGATAGTTTTATAATTAGTGAATTGGGTCTTGTGCAAATAGATGCAGGACATGAAAATAGTGTCACGTCCCCGGAATAACGTGAATTTTATTTGTTAGAATCTGCTCTAGGTCACTTACAAACATATAGGGTAGATTTGAACCCTCCCGAGGAAAACGTGATTGACGGGAGCATTATTTTAACAGACCCAGTGAATGTTCTCCATAGCTACATCGACAGAATTTGAGCACAAATTGAGATTCAGATTCAGACAGGGGAGGGTCAAGGAGGGGGGTTATTAAAGCATCAGTAAATCAAAAAGTTTATTTACAAAAGGGGACATCTGGGAAAATTTTTTATTTTCATTTTTCAACTGGCAACCAGACTTTTTACCCTGGTATAAACGAATTTGAGAGCAACTTTTTCAACTGGGTAAATAAATTAATATTGACTTTGGACACGTTTAATGAGAGGGGAAGTGGGTTCAAAATTTTATACATTGAACACATGGATCTGAATCTCAGTAGATTTAAAAAAAACTTTATTTTAAGGGGAGGGCGGGATAACAAAATAAAATACTACTCAGATTTTTCGGCTACGGGAGGGATGCAGGGTTTAAAATTTGACACTGGACTGCAATGCTTTAATTACGCATTTTTACCAGCGCCCCTTAAAATGTTAAAAATTGAATCATCAATAAAAAATCTAGACGGACTTTCTGGTAACAGTGAAGAAAATTTCCCTAAGATAAACTTTGACTGTTTGGAGGGGAAGCATCTAATGTCCTTGAAAGAAATAACCTTATTTGAAAATCCAAATAAAAATCTTGGGTTGGGGGTGGTTGTTCTCCAGTATGACACAGCCTATGTAAATGTGGGAAAAAAATCAAATAAAAAAAGGGTTTTGTATTCAGTTAGAAAACCGATGGTGAATAATGTTTAAAATTGGGTTTTGGTTATTTACGAGCTCCCCAAAGATGTAAATTCCTATGGTCATTTTTTCTCCGTTACAGCAAGAAATCGACTCCTATCCCAAGGCAGAAAATATGGGGAACGTTTCTACTGTCCCAAGTGCCTTTCCTCATTTAAAATTGAAACAACGTTCTCAGATCACATGGAGCAAAGCAAAATTCATGGGAATCAACGAATTGAAACGCGGGCAGAAAGCAAAGATACTTTACAATTTAAAAATTTCCAAAATTCCCTGCTACAAGTTGATAAAGTGTCTTCGGACTGTGAATCAAGACTGGTGGAGGTATCAGACCCATCAAGGCCAAAGATAGTCAAGGAACACAAACTAGTTGCGTGTTCCTATGCGCATGCCCGTCGCGATTCCAATAATAAAATGCAGTTGGAAGATTTTTTTTTGGCTATGGATGAGGAGGGTAGTATAGAAAAGTTTTTGGTATCTTTAATAAAAACAGCAAACAGCACAATTTCACGATTGCGTCACACCAACTACCCAATGACATTATCAGATAAGGAGCAACTGGCACTAGAAAAGGGAACGATTTGTTGGGTTTGTAGAGGTGTTCTTGCCCAAAAAGACGCTGTCCAGGATCATAATCATCTTATTGATCCCAATTCAACGGAAAAAGTAACTTTCGGGGGTGGGCTCACAATTCATGTAATTTAAAAATAAACAGCAACTCTTTCTTCCGGTTTTTATACATAACTCTAACTACGATCTGAAGTATGTGCTACCAGCAATGGCACATCTTCAAAGAAATGGAACAGTGGATGATGCATGGGTGATAGACAGCTTTTCCTACAAAATCATACCTAAATTGTCGGAAGAGTTGCTTGTTTTGAAATTTATGTGGAAATTTGCTGAAGACGATGTTGAGTAAACGAATAAAATTCGTTTTTTAGATTCCAACAGTTTTTTCCCCAAATCATTGAGCGAATTAATTCAGGTGCAGAAAAACAATGACGTGTGCAACGCTTTCCCCCTTCTCAAGCAACAATTTCCAAATGATTTATATGATCTGTTGATGGTCAAGGGCATATATCCTTATGATTATTATTGTTCCATGTCAAAATTCACCGAAGAAACTATTCCTTTATTTGAATCGTTTTACGACTTTCTACACGATCATAGGCGCACCTCCGATGAATACAGTTTCTCTAAAAAAGTGTGGGCACAGGGAAGGTGTAAAAATGGGTTTGACTACTGCAAGCTGTATTTGTCCAGTGATGTGTTAACTTTGTTCGACATTATGTGTAAAAATACGGACAAAATCTATGGGGAATTTAATCTTGATTTAGGATATTATTTTTCATCTCCTCATCTGGTAATGGACCTCATCCTAAAAATTAGTGGGGAAAAAATCGGGCTAATCACAGACATTGATCAGCATCTATTCATCGAAAGGTCAATGAGGCTTGGATACGTTTTTCACGGGGATCGTATCTTGGAAACTGATCCAACTGGAGAGAAGACGGGGACAAAATCGGATGCATTTTTCCTCGATATGAATTCTCTCTACCCCTCGGCCAGGTCCCATTATGCGCTACCTTGCGGTGACTATAAATGGCTCAATGACCCTCAAGCTCCCCATGTCCCCAGCAGTGATAACAACAGTGTTGAGGAGAATGGACCAGTTGGATGGTTTTTTGCAATTGATGGGGAGATACTAGTTGAGCATTACGATTCAGTAAAGGATTTTGTTTTCCCGTGCATCGATAGAACTGTGACTAGGGAATCTTTGAGCCTCCTCAATAGGCGTTTAGTCGAGGTGGACGGATTGCATTGGTCACCTTCAAAATAAAAACTTATTGCTGACCTTCTGCCAAAAAAAAATATTGTTGTACATCACGTGGCTTTAAAATGGATATGCAACAACGGTTTCAACGTCATAAAAGTTCACAGAGCGCTCCTGTTTGGTCAAAAACCATATCTAAAAACGTTTGTTGACACCTTTGTCAAAAAACGTTCTGAAGCACAAACGAAAGCCGAAAAAGAAATTTATAAACTCATTTTGAATTTAGCTTTCAGCAAACTGTGCGAGTGTTCACAATAGGAATCTTTGTGACGTCGTGACCGATCTAAAACAATGTGCTTAACTTATTGCCGATCTAAACTACACTTCCGTCGCGATCATTGGCCTGATCATGGTACTATTGAATAGGAAAAAAAGACACATTGTCCTGAATAAAAATATTGCTGCAGGCAGTGCGATCCTGGAGATCTCAAAAAAGCTCATGTTGGAATTCTACTACAATCTGGCTAGGGTACAGTGGTCGGAGAAGGGGCAAGTAGAGGTCTGCTACGGGGACACAGATTCTCTACTGTTAAAAGTAAAAACCCCAAATCTAATTAATGATTTAGCACACGGTGAAATTATCAGCTCACGGATGGACTACACCAATTGGAGTGGGCTATACCCAGAGCTAGTGAAACGTCGGGCGCCAAATCAGCTTTTATTTTTAAATCAGAAACGGGAAGCGACATGATTTCCAGTGGTATGTTTGTAAGTCCGAAGGTTTACTTTATACAGACATACGACGAAGAAATCAAGAAACGGTGCAAACGAGTGCACACATGCTAAGTTGATAAGAATTTCAACATGGAGTTCGATATAAATTGGATTGTTCAAACTACAATTCCAAGAGCCAAATTGCTGGGAAGTCATTCTGTCAAATACATAAGCTTTACTGTAAATGTAAAGAAAATTGCCATGAGTACTATCTTCAACAAATTTTATGTTTGTCAAGATGGTGTGACCACCCTCCCCCTTGGGCACTATTTAACTTCAGACCGGGCCGAATGTGTTATCCATGGGGAAAGTCTCGGTTTGAATAAAGTCCAGTAAATTTTTTTTCCTAAAACCTTTTTTTGGGGGGGGGGGGGCCTCGTGGCCCTGGGGGGGGGCGCACCGCCAGCCACTACCAAAGTTATCTTTTTTTTACTTAGAGCAGATTTTTGTGCTTTTGTACATGTTGCATTCAAATTAAAAAAAAGTGATATTATTTTAAGTGCTTTATTCTAATAAATGTTGTATTTTTTCTATAAATAAATAAACAAAAAAAAGTGTATTTTATTTAAGTGTTTTTTTTTCTCTCTCTGTGCCTATGTAAATGTTGTATTTTTTTCAAGTTTAATGTGCTTTTTTTTCAATGTAGTATTTTTTTAAGTATTGTTACTTTTTAATGCATATAATAAAAGAAAATATGATTCTTTATTCGTCTTCTTCTTCTTATTATTATTATTCTTGAACAGAGTAGTAGTAGTAGTACGGAAATTATTTAGTTATTAGACAACTATTGCCTATAGCTAGTTGTCTAGGTGAACTGTTGAAGGGATCATGTATAAATTTAAAACACCATTCAGATCATTTCTATGTGGGCTGTCTATTTCAGGAAAAATAACACTCTTAACTAAAATAGTTAAAAATTGTTATAAAATGTTAATGGAAAAGACAAAACAAATCGACTATTTTTACAGTATTTTGCAGGAGTCATAGGATAATATAAAAGCAATTGCTGCCACGACGGGATTGGTGCAGATACAGTTCATACAGAGACTTGATGTTTTCAGCATTATTGAACCAAACTCTTGGCTGATTATGGACGATCTGGCTGAATCTATTGAACAATGGTCCCGGGCAACGCTGCAATTGTTCACCGTTCGCTCTCATCAGGAACAAATTTCCGTTACTCTGGTTCTGCACAATGTCTTTCATCAGAGCAAATTTATGCGAACACTTGCAATGAACTGCACTTATTATATCATCTACAGAGTTGTTCGTGATTCCAGCTTGCTAATAACTCAATAAACAAATCTATCCAGGCACCCCCAAATTTCTGCTCTCAGCATACAATCAGGCAACTAATAAACCCCATGATTATATCCTATTAGATTTTAATTAAACTACACCCGAGGACCTGCGTGTAGTCACAGATATTTTCGACAATGAAATTACAGTATATCTCACCGTGAACACTAAAAAGACCTATTAGTCGATATCATGACACTGAAGAAACTACATGAAAATAGACATCTGTTTTCAGTTCTATGCACTTCAAAACCCTTGCTTAGGTAAGCCATTCTCAAATTTAGTGTTGACGATGATTTCATTAATCTAATATCCGCACTTTGCTTAATTTTGACCGAGTTTAATGTTCAACTACCATAATTAGTTCAGACACAGACGCAGAAACATCGTTCCACTATACATAAATGAGCCTCTAAAAACAAAGGACATAATTTTAAAAATAAACGTGTTCTTCAGGTGGGCGGTATCTTTTTAATCCTGATACTGCCAATAATTGCAAAAATTATAAGCAGTTTACTCTAGGTGGAAAAAACCTTATAAATTTAGTCCAATATAACTGACTCTCTCACCCATCGAACACTTTGAGGAGGAGCTGAGTAAATTCATTGAAAACAAGAATATTGAGGATGATAAAAAACTGCTTTTATTTCAAGATGCACTTCGCCGAGTGGACAAACATAAGCCGTATCGTGTGAAGGCCACTGCTGCTATTGATCACAAAAAAGAATCATCTCCTCAAGAGTCTGCTGCTGCTGCTGGAACACAATTAAAGAAGGAGGAATTGGTTTAAATTGTATTTAAATTTGTAAATATAATGCCCCAAACATATCTTGAAAAAATAACACGACTCCTAGCCTATCCCATGGAAAGTGGTCAAGATCTTATTCAAGTTGAGAGCAATGGGAAAGAGATTATAATTAAGGGCAAGAGCTATAATCTACTTGATTTAATCTATGATATGGTTACAAATCGTAAAGGACTATTATCATTTGACGCTCATCTATACAACTTTCTAAATACATTAAACTTCCCCCAGAGTCTTATTAGCAATAGACGAATTCTAAAAAAATTAAATGAACATGCATCAACACCAACATCATTAAAATATGAACATGAAGAAGAAGAAGAAGATTTTAAATGGATTTTGGAAAATACCAGCACACTACAGAGAGACATAATTCAACAAAAACAAATGAAGTCATTATCGTGGTCATCACCACTACCATCACCTATTGTTCCCATACACAGGGGGCATAATCGATACACAACGTGTTAACCTTTAAAATGGTTGAATCTCTGAAACATACATAAACCAATATTGTTGAAGCGGAGAGATTAAGTTCCCCCACCACTCTTTCCAAAGTCACGGGTGTTCACACTAAAAGCGTACAAGACTATCTACAAAATGAATCAAGTTACACTCTGCATAGAAATTATAGACTTCGTGCTAATCAATATCGAAAAACTAAAGCCTTTTACCCACTGCATATAATGCAAGCAGATCTCTTGACTCTAGATGAGGTTCAACGACGTCACAATACACCGTACAAGTACATTCAACTTGCAATCAGTGTTTTTAGTTGCTATGCATATGCAATTTCATTGCGATCAAAGAGAGGGGTTGAAGTTGCTCAGGCCATTGAAAGTATTCTCGAACAGGATTCATATAAAAAAAATTCAAACGGATCGTGCTAGTGAATTTGTTAATCCCCATGTTGCAAAAGTACTACTTAAATATAGTACACTGCTCTATCACAGTCATAGTCCTAGAAAGGTTGCATTGGCCGAACGATTGATAAGAACTATTCAAATTTTAATTTCGAGATATTGTACAATGAAAAATACACTTGCTTTTATTCATGATATAGATAAAATCATGTTGATTTATATTCAAAGACCTCCTCGATCATTGTCCAACTCTACGCCAACGGAAGTTCATCATTCTGATCATGATACAATTGACACCTTTCTTAAACAGTATTCCAATGAAACGATTGTCAAAAAGAAAAATAAATTCAATGATGGTGATACTGTTCGAATTAATAGGACAACTAATGTTTTTGAAAAGGGGAATTACTTGTGGTCCACCGAACTTTTTAAAGTGGCAAAAATCCTAGACACCAAGCCCATAACTTCTCGTTTGGGCGATACCAAAGATAAAGAAATTCTCGGCGTCTTTTATGACTATGAAGTACAAAAGGTTAAAAATAATAGTGAAATCTATCAAATTGAAAATATATTAAAGACACGTACTCATAGGGGTATGAAACAGTTACTTGTTCGGTGGCTAGGATACAACTCTGATTTTGATTCTTGGATCGGTGTTGGAGATATTGACATTGCCGAGTAATTTCTATGTAACTTTTATGTCCAATTTTTCTGATCCTCTATACAACGACTTGAATACGACAAGTGATTTTTGGACAAAACTCTCCCCCGCCATCAAATTTGATGGTGCGTATGAAGTGGCTCTTGTCGAATGTATTTTCAAAAATAACTATGACATCCTGAGAAAGGATCGTGTATATGATATAAAAGTTATACCATTCGATTGGACACTCTTTGTCGACTATGAATGGGTTGAAGCACTTAAATCTAGCGAATATCCACATGCCAAATTGAAATATATTGAATACGATAATATGACAGATTTTTGTCGTACAATCAATAGATAAATCTCATATCGTAGGAATGGTAAATTCCATTTTAATTATTCATTGGAACACGATAGGATTTACATTACCTCACCTGTTGACACTGAAATAATTATTCTCAATGATAATCTGAGAGACGTTCTTGGCTTTAAACAGAGTACAATCAATGGGAAAAATGCTGGCACTATTTACAGAATGGATCAAGTTATTTTTGTTTATTATCCACATGGTTTTATCTCAGACGCTTGCTTATTTATCTATGCTTCCTGTGTAGATACGTCAAAAGCCAGTTAGTCAAACGTAGTCCTCTTATTTCTTCTTGAACTAAAAAAATCTCACGAACTTGTTCATCACTTTAATATAAAGCATCTTTAGTATGTTCCTGTAAATATTTCGTATTTGGAACTCTGTCAGTTAACACTAAGAAGTGAATTGGGTGATCCTCTAGCAATAACAAAAGGCTTAGCAGTGATTACATATCATTTTCGACCCATTCTCGGCAATAGCACAATCACCTAGAATGAACAATAGAAGAATTTCATTTGTCTGCCCCGATATCGATTGCTATGTTGGTGCTTTGAGTTCACGTCAAATAGGCAACAGATTTGACTACTACAAGGGTCGTACTACAATGTCTGGCTATGGTCTTGGTAGCTGGTTTGCTAGGCTATTTCGTTCTGCACTACCCCTTGCCAGAAAATATCTTGTGCCTGCTGCATCAAATTTTGCTGCCTCAACACTCCAGGACTGGGGGTCAGGCAAGAATTTCAAAGAGAGTGTTAATGAAAATACTAGATCTTCGGCAAGAGCCGTTGGTTAGCAACTAAAATCTTGGAAACATGTGGAGGAATTGAAAAGGATGCGTGCGCTTCATTCACTCATCAGTCTCAACCCAGGCGGTAAGCGAAGGACATCAACAAGGACTTTGAGGAATAAAACATCGAAGGCCAATAAGCAGAAGAAGAAAAAGAAAAAGATTGTTAGATCAAAGAAGGATTTCTTCTCTTAAGATGACTTATCTCCCCCACAAGGAATCACATCCATCAATCAGTTCCTCAGTGAATCTATGCAATGCTGAAAATGTTGATGTCAGTGTCAAGTATGGCTACTATGAACAATTTCATCCACAACCACCCCTCTCGGAATATATATATTTTCAAATATTTTCCAATGAAGACTATTTCATTGATTTGTCATCAACATTTATTGATTTAAATGTTGTGGTGAAGAAAAAGTCAGATAATACAACTCCAAATGCTGCCGACGGTCTCTCCTGCGAGAACTGTATTCTACACAACCTATTCAAACAAACTAATGTATTTATTAATAAAACATTGGTGAGCACTAGTACTAATTTATCAAACTCTGCAAGTTATATACAGTTTATAATGATGAAACCAAAGGCGTACAAGGAGTTGAGGGGACAATTATTGGGCTATGAATATTGATCAGGTCTTGTTACTGACGTTGATTTGGCTACTGCAGTGACCCAGGAGTACCATCTGGTTGGAAAATTAAATCATGAGATATTCAATGTATCCCAATGGCTACCCCCTAATGTCAAGATTGACATAAAGTTACAGCTGGCCCCATCAAATTTCATTTTGAGAAAAACACTTCCTGCAGCACCCGATGCAAATGTCATTATCACATCGGCAATTCTCCACGTCCGAAAACCACAGGTTATGAGCTCTGTTGCATTGGCAGTGGAAAAGCTAAGAACCAATGGCAACATCATTAAACTTCTTGTCCCCCAAACGATCACCAATCAACGTCACATTGCTACCGGCTCTCGTAGCTATAGCGATTCATCATTTATCAATGGAGAAATTCCATCAAAATTGGCTTTGGCCTTTGTGAAGAGTGGCAGTGCCGTTGGATCCTGGACTGAATCCCCCCATGATTTTAATTTTCTCGGTCTATCTAGCCTTGTGTGCAAAGTGAATGGTATTCCACTGTACACTCTATCATTTGACAAAAAATCCTATAGAACTCTGTACGAGTTGACCATGCAATCCCTAGATCATGTCTCAACTATTTGAAAATGGAATAACTGATTCAATGTTTTCAAAAAATCATCGGGTAATTGTTTTGGATTTGTCAGGGACTCAGGATATAAGCATAGTACGAACAGGGAATGTACGTTTAGAGTGTACATTTGCTGATGTTTTGACTGAGAATATCACGCTAATATCACTGAGTCAATTTGAAACCTATTGGAAAATTACTCCCGATGGCAGTGTTCTACTAGAACTAGCACAATGAACACAAACCAAATAATCAACGTATTTAGTATGGATCCAACATGTCGCAGTAAAAGTCCTATTTCATACCTTCGGACTTCATTGAAAAAATTCCAGGTGTTAGAAATACCCAAATCATTGTTAATAGCAGTCCATCGACTTTGAAGACCGGCCATTGGCTATGCATCTTTCAAACAGCGAAGAATATTGAATTTGTTTATCCTTTTGGCCTATCGTATAAATTCTACACTCCATACAACAGCAACTTCATTGAAAGCAATGGGGAAACCATTCAAAATCAACGAAGAGTACAAGATTTAACGACTAAGACATGTGGCTTTCATGTACTACTCTTTTTCATGTTCAGATGTCGTGGCTACACCTACAATCAGTTTCTCGACATCTACGTTGACTTACCTCGATTGAACGACTTTCTAGTGGAAAATATACTTACAAGCGTATTTAATATTGATTTTAGTGCCCTACGAATAAAATGTTCTAAAAATCTATGTGAAATTGTTTATTAATAAAAATTTGTATACATGATAAAATGACTTCTACTTTTTAGATTTCATCTTTTACTAGGTATTTGTCGACAACAACTAGTGCAGGTAGATTATCTGAATTCAAAGGGTACTGATCCTGATGTACTGCAATGTCAGGGTCACATTTTCTACAATAGAGTGTAACTTCACTCTTGTCATATCTCTTTGTATAGTCAATGATACTATTCTCATTCATTCTATAGAATTCACATGTTTCAATTTGTTTATTTGAAGTAATGTCATAAATAGTGTCTTCAAGCGGCGAATCACATTCCGTCACAGCCAAGTAAAAATCAGTGGGCTTATAATCATAGTAGTCATTGTCTTCACAACGATGACGTAGAAACCAAATTCTTTTGTTGTTCCAGTAGTTGAATCGTTCACCCATTTCTTCCTCCCAGAACAGTCTAAAACCACGACGATACCAATCTCTTAGCAATAAACTAAAATCATGCTTAGGATTCTTTCAAATCATACCGGGATATTTATTCTCCCACTGATTACACTTATCACAATGACAATTGGAGCATAGGTGGCCTCTAGGATGAGAGTCACACACCTCTTCATGACAGGAATTACAACCTTTAATTTGTACAGCATATTCTTTATGCAATTTACACGGGTTGCATAATCTACACTTTTCATCATACTCGTCAGTCATTGCGCAATTGTCACATGATGACCAGCTGCCCAGTGTGTATAAACATAGGGGACATGTATGGAACATTTTTTCATGTGTCTCCAGTCTCACTGCCACAATCAAACTCAGCTATCAGCAGCAAAAAAATTTAGAGAGAGAGGAGTAAATATCTCCGTTTGTCTCTGATTGGCTGCCTTAAAAAACAGGTGTCAGCTCGAAAAAAACACTCTGGTTGAAAAACTTGGAGTTGAAACAAATTTGTGGGGGGGAATCCCCGTTCATACTGCTATATTTTTTGCAATGTTGAGGAACAGGAGGGGAATCCCCGCTCGTTTGGAATGGTACTAATGGAACTATAAGTAAATAGAACATAGTTTCATAACGTGTCTAATCACATGTAGAGGTCCCATTGAATAACAATGGAAACATGGGAGGGAACATAGAATAGCATGGGAGGGAACATAATCCCTTAAAATAGCATGGGAGGGAACATAGAATAGCATGGAAGGGAACATATGCCCTTAAAATAGCACGGGAGGGAACATATCTATGGAATCACCGTTACACCTTCTTCATGATATTAAACCAATAAGGAAGAAAAGAGTAGTGGCTATACGTCCCCCCAAATCCAGACGAAGCATTCTACTTACAGTTCAAAAAGTGCCTACCAGAAAAGGACGGATTAGATATACTAGAAAGGGCAATTATTTTGAGATAAGGTAATAGAGTGGCCTCTGTACTTTTTTTTTATCTGCATTTGATTACTAGTTGCTGATCTTCATAGTTAAAAGAAGAAGAAAAATAAAGACATTTGAGCACACACATTTGTTGTAACTAGTCAATTGTTGACTATAGATTAAGGTAATTCAAGTTCATCTGTAACTTGTGTTTCAAGATATTTTCCTTGTAATCAGTTCTTTTGTAATTCATAAATAAATACAACAATGGATAAAAAATTTAAATAGAACTGAACCCATGAGAAACCCATCTCCTCTGAAAAGTTTGAGTGTGTTCAACTATGAGTAATTAAACACCGGAATTCGAACTACTGGAGGAGTGCTGCACCATCCAAGATTTATTTGTACTCTGTAAAGTATAACCATTTTTGTCCATGGCCGGAGTTAATTTTTTTTTTGGGGGGGGGGGGTTGGGGGACTAAGACTTAGAATCTTGTGTCTAGAGGAAGGGGCTTAATATTTTTCTGAAGTCCTCATAAAAGATTGCACGCTAGGGTGTTTTTTCGTTCGTTTATATAGCTGTAGTGCAACAAGCCCTTCGGTTTTTGGCTATAATGAGATTTTGGCTATAATTCTTAATTCTTTTCAATTAGCGATACGCCCCTTCAAGTCTTGTCCCTATTCTGGGATGTTTTCAAAGGCCGTCAAAAGTTCCGGTTGTCTCCGGGAAGAAAGAGGTTCATCGGCACGCCTGGGATCTCATTCTTCACTATTACGAATTAATGGATGGAAACAGTTATGTCAAACAGCCACAAAGAAGTTTGGCAAATAGCTTTCGACTGGATCCGGTCGGTTCTACTCCTGCCAACCTGAAACAAGTAAGTTACAACAAAAAAGCAGAGAAGAAGCATAAATAAATTGACAGTAAGACGTAATTGTGAGAAGAGAAACAGGGGTATAAAGTATGTGTACAAAGACGCACAAAAGTCTGTGTCATGATTAAGCATGTATGTGGAGGGAGGACTTGATGTTCTGGAGATTGTGCTTGCGCATTTCTTCTGAAACCTAGAGATTTCTTATGAAATATCCCAGATTTTCTTACGTTTTCATACATTTCGCCTTTTTTAGGACATTCTAAGTGAGTAGAGATGCCCCTATTGACACGATTGCCCACCCCTGCTGCCACCTACAACTTTTTTTTACATAATTTATTCAAGGATTATCGATCGAGTCTCATGGGGGTCAAGGTCAATCGATCAGTTGTTGTTTGGCCACGTGTAATGACATGAGGGGTGATTTACATAATCGCTAGGGGAATGTATTGATTCACGAAGGGGAATTAAGAAACAAACATGGCTTCTTTGTTGTTTGGCTAGCCTAACCTGAGAAATTGATTTACATAATCGGCGGGGGAATGTATTGATTCACGAAGGGGGAATTAAGAAACAAACATGGCTTCTTTGATCTTTAGGCGAACCTAACCTGAGAAATTGATTTACATAATCGGCGGGGGAATTATTGATTCACGAAAGGGGAATTAAGAAACATTATGGTTTCTTTGATCTTTAGGCTAACCTAAACTGAGAAATTGATTTACATAATCTGCGGGGGAATTATTGGTTCACGAAAGGGGAATTAAGAAACAAACATTATGGCTTCTTTAATCTTAGGTCTGAGGGATAAATGTTCTTTAGGTCAGAGAGAAAAATTAATATTCCATTTTTAAATATGGCTTCATTGATCTTTAGTGTCAGGAATTAGAAATGACATCACTTGTTATCTTGGAATTATGCGGGAGTCTAAAGAGATAGAAATTCTATTTTTAAATACGGCTTCACTGAGCTTTAAGTCGGGATAAATTGATATTCTAATGAAACCTTAATAGTGTAGCTAGGAACATTTATGAGATGAAGAGATTAACGTAGGAAAGGGTTTCCTAGAAATTTGAAATGGGACAGCACAGGGATGCCAAAAACAAAAGGAACACACAGAAATTACTTTTAGGGGATTATTTGGGTGAAACGGTTTTAAACATTTTAGGGAATTATTTCGGCAAAACAGTTAGAGACATTTTAAAAGATGATTTTAGAAAAGGTTTTAGAAGAGGTTTTGAGTGTGGTCGTTATAGTAAACAAGTTCTATTTGAACAGTGTCGTGAGGTCCTCTACCCCAACCCCAAAGGGCCCCGATCGCCCTACCCCGACCCACAGGGCTCCGATCCCCAGACCCCAATCCCGAAGGAACCCCCCGGTCCCCAAAGGGTCCCCGGGCTCCCACCCCGCCCCCCAGACACCCAAAGGCCCTCCCCGGGCCCCCAAAGAGTCCCCGCCATATTTTTAATAAAGGCTTTATTATATCTTTTCAGAACAAGTTATTTTCTTAATGTCCATCCTAAACCCATTTTACAAGTTGAAATGGGCGAAATCGTTTTAAACATTTTAGGGAATTATTTCGGCGAAACAGTTAGAGACATTTTAAAAGATGATTTTAGAAGAGGTTTTGAGTGTGGTCGTTATAATACACAAGTTCCATTTGAACAGTGTCGTAAGGTCCCCTACCCCAATCCCAACAGCCCCCGGTCCCCCTAATGCCCATCGAGCCCCTAAAGACCACCGGAACCCCATTCCCCCCCAGTTTTAAAAAATAATTTTTGAATTTTTTTAACATGGTATTTTTAAACCTTTTTACTTATCTTAAAATGACATAAAATGTGCTAACGGTTCTACCAATCATACACTATGCTTGTTCATAGACACGACGCGGCTTTCCCACTGGTACTCAGTGGCAGGTTATCGACACCATCTAGTTTATTGTGTGCATTAAATCAGTATTTTTTACACAGTGGAAGGATAAACACACAATTCATATCTGTAAAAAAGTGAAGATGAATTATTCGACGAAAGTATGTGCACATGATAAAATCATCGTCGTGTTG
This sequence comes from Artemia sp. Qi Xiang Cuo, assembly GCF_049724085.1. Lineage (NCBI taxonomy): Eukaryota > Metazoa > Arthropoda > Branchiopoda > Anostraca > Artemiidae > Artemia > Artemia sp. Qi Xiang Cuo. The sequence goes on from NC_142794.1 coordinate 30,676,163, forward strand.
AATGCTGACAAGGAGAAATACCTGAACTATGAAACGAGTGCAAGTGGTAACACTATTGGAAATGTATGCATGCGTTGTCATGACAGCGAGAAGTTAGATTTCTTTGGAGTACCCAAGTGATTTCAATCGTGTAAACGGTGGATATGCGAGAGTAACATTACCAGAGAAATTAGTGCTCAAAGAGAATGCAAACTTAAAAATAATTGTCGATGATCGGGGACAACTCCTTGCTACTGTTGCTCGTAACACATTACCTGTTGATACATCCTATCATCATCTTTCCGGTATTAGCATTTTAAAGAGAACAACAAGAAGACAAGCATACTCCTGCAATAATGTCATTAATCATATCTTGTCAATATGTCAAAACTGCTATCTTTGTTAAAATAATGTGACAATAGACAGTGAAATCGCAGGCAGAATAAAAAGGACATTAGCAGACAATATCATCAATGAATATAAAGATGAATTGACGGAAAGTGAAGCGCAAGTGTACTAATAATGTATAATAATGTATTTAACGTATTTTTATATTAATATTCTACATGTCGCTATTTCATTAAAAATATCTTATGCATTATTTTGTTAAGTGTTTATTATTTTTAGGGTATGCTAGAACGTCAAACGTTCAGAATATCTATTAAAAAGGTCAGAGATGTAAGAAAAAGAATTTTAGAGATAAAGATACTACTAGCAGGCTTAATTTTTCATAGAAGATAGAAAAGTTCAAGATCTCTTCTGAATTTTACCAAAGAACACAATTCAATTCTAATTTCACCAGAGAAAATAAAAAGCTTCCACTTCAGTTTTATGTTCACCAAGACATAAAAAATTTAAAGTTCACTTCTAAATTTTTCCATAGAAGATAGGAAAAGTTATACTATGATTGTGATTATTTTCCGTGAAGATAAAAAGTTTCATTTTAATTCTAAATTTTCTTAAATTCAATTCCAACCTTTCTCAAAGAGTCAAATTTAAAGTTCTATTCCAAGTAGTTTCCCGAAAGAAGAAAATTTCAACTTCGATTCTGAATTTCCTCAATGAAAATGAAATAAGTTATTGATCATTTCTATTTTCCCAAAATAATATTAAAATTTTCCACTTCAGTTCAGATTTTTCTCAAACAGATGAAAAAATTTTAAATACTGTTCCAAATTTTTCATAGAAGATAGAAAAGTTCAAGTTCTCCTCTGAATTTTACCAAAGAACATAATTCAATTCTAATTTCTCCAGAGAAAATAAAAAGCTTACACATTAGTTTTAAGTTCACCAAGACATAAAAAATTTAAGTTCAGTTCTAAATTTTTCCATAGAAGATAGGAAAAGTTATACTATGATTGTGATTATTTTCTATGAAGATAAAAAGTTTCACTTTAATTCTAAATTTTCTTAAATTCAGTTCCGACTTTTCTCAAAGAGATGAAAAAATTTAAAGTTCACTTCTAAATTTTTCCGTATAAGATAGGAAAAGTTATACTATGATTGTGATTATTTTCAATGAAGATAAAAAGTTTCACTTTAATTCTAAATTTTCTTAAATCTTAAAATGACATGAAATATGCTTACGGCTCTACCAATGGTTATCTGTGCTTGTTCATAGACACGAAGCGGCTTTCCAACTGGTACTCTATGGCAGGTTATCGACTCTAGCTAGTTTATTGCATGCATTAAATCTGTATTTTTTACCTAGTGGAAGGATAAACACACAATTCATATCTGTAAAAAAGTGAAGATGAATTATTCGACGAAATTATGTACACATGATAAAATCATCGTCGTTTTGAATGCTGATAAGGAGAAATACCTGAACTATGAAACGAGTGCAAGTGGTAACACTATTGGAAATGTATGCATGCGTTGTCATGACAGCGAGAAGTTAGATTTCTTTGGACTATCGAAATCATTCAACATTGCTCAAGGTGGATATGCGAGAGTGAGAGCACCAGAGATGATAGTAGTAAAGGAGAATGCCAACTTAAAAATAATTGTCGATGATCGGGGACAACTCCTTCCTAATGCTTCTGCTAGCACGATACCTATTGATAGATCCTATTCCAATCGTTCTGGTATTAGCATTCAAATGAAAGCAAAGAGGAAAAGAAAGGCCTACTGCTGCACTAGTGTAATAAATCATATCATGTCTACCTGCCAGAACTGTTACCTGTGTAAAAATAATGTGACAATAGACAGTGAAATCGCAGGCAGAATAAAAAGGACATTAGCAGACAATATCATCAATGAATATAAAGATGAATTGATGGAAAGTGAAGCGCAAGTGTACTAATAATGTATAATAATGTATTTAACATATTTTTATATTAATATTCTACATGTCGTTATTTCATTAAAAATACCTTATGCATTATTTTGTTAAGTGTTCATTATTTTTAGGGTATGCTAGAACGTCAAACGTTCAGAATATCTATTAAAAAGGTCAGAGATGTAAGAAAATGAATTTTAGAGATAATGATACTACTAGCAGGCTCAATTTTTCATAGAAGATAGAAAAGTTCAAGTTCTCTTCTGAATTTTACCAAAGAACACAATTCAATTCTAACTTCACCAGAGAAAATAAAAAGCTTCCACTTCAGTTTTAAGTTCACCAAGACATAAAAAATTTAAGTTCAGTTCTAAATTTTTCCGTAGAAGATAGGAAAAGTTATACTATGATTGTGATTATTTTCCATGAAGATAAAAAGTTTCACTTTAATTCTAAATTTTCTTAAATTCAATTCCGACCTTTCTCAAAGAGTCAAATTTAAAGTTCTGTTCCAAATATTTCCCCGGAAGAAGAAAAGTTCAACTGCGATTCTGAATTTTCTCAATGAAAATGAAATAAGTTATTGATCAATTCTATTTTCTCAAAATATTATAAAATTTTCCACTTCGATTCAGATTTTTCTCAAAGAGATGAAAAAATTTAAAATATTGTTCCAAATTTTTCTTAGAAGATAGAAAAGTTTAAGTTCTAATCTGAATTTTACCAAAGAACATAATTCAATTCTAATTTCTCCAGAGAAAATAAAAAGCTTCCACTTCAGTTTTAAGTTCACCGAGACATAAAAAATTTACAGTTCAGTTCTAAATTTTTACATAGAAGATAGGAAAAGTTATACTATGATTATGATTATTTTCAATGAAGATAAAAAGTTTCACTTTAATTCTAAATTTTCTTAAATTCAGTTCCGACTTTTCACATAGAGATGAAAAAATTTAAAGTTCTGTTCCAAATTTTTCTTAGAAGATAGAAAAGTTCAAGTTCTCTTCTGAATTTTACCAAAGAACACAATTCAATGCTAATTTCACCAGAGAAAATAAAAAGCTTCCACTTCAGTTTTAAGTTCACCAAGACATAAAAATTTAAAGTTCAGTTCTAAATTTTTCCGTAGAAGATAGAAAAAGTTATACCATGATTGTGATTATTTTCCATGAACATAAAAAGTTTCACTTTAATTCTAAATTTTCTTAAATTCAGTTCCGACTTTTCTCAAAGAGATGAAAAATTTAAAAAGTTCTGTTCCAAATATTTTCCCGGAAGAAGTAAAGTTCAACTTCGATTCTGAATTTTCTTAATGAAAATGAAATAAGTTATTGATCAATTCTATTTTTCCAAATAATATAAAAAGTTTCCACTTCAGTTCAGATTTTTCTCAAAGAGATGAAAAAATTTAAAATACTGTTCCAAATATTTCTTAGAAGATAGAAAAGTTCAAGTTCTCTTCTGAATTTTACCAAAGAACACTATTCAATTCCAATTTCACTAGAGAAAATAAAAAGCTTTCACTTCCGTTTTAAGTTCACCAAGACATAAGAAATTTAAAGTTCAATTCCACATTTTTCCATAGAAGATAGGAAAAGTTATACTATGATTGTGATTATTTTCTATGAAGATAAAAAGTTTCACTTTAATTCTAAATTTTATTAAATTCAGTTCCGACCTTTTTCAAAGAGATGAAAAAATTTAAAGTTCTGTTCCAAATATTTTCCCGGAAGAAGAAAAGTTCAACTTCGATTCTGAATTTTCTTAATGAAAATGAAATAAGTTATTGATTAATTCTATTTTCCCAAAATAAAATAAAAATTTTCCACTTCAGTTCAGATTTTTCTCAAAGAGATGAAAAATTTAAAATACTTCCAAATTTTTCATATAAGATAGAAAAGTTCAAGCTCTCTTCTGAATTTTACCAACGAACACAATTCAATTCTAATTTCTCCAGAGAAAATAAAAAGCTTCCACTTCAGTTTTAAGTTCACCAAAACATAAAAAATTTAAGTTCTGCTCTAAATTTTTCCGTAGAAGATAGGAAAAGTTATACTATGATTGTGACTATTTTCCATGAAGATAAAAAGTTTCACTTTAATTCTAAAGTTTCTTAAATTCAGTTCCGACTTTTCACATAGAGATGAAAAAATTTAAAGTTCTGTTCTAAATTTTTCCATAGAAGATTGGAAAAGTTATACTTTGATCGGGAATATTCAAGTTCTCTTCTGAATTTTACCAAAGAACACAATTCAATTCTAATTTCTCCAGAGAAAATAAAAAGCTTCCACTTCAGTTTTAAGTTCACCATGACATAAAAAATTTAAAGTTCAGTTCTAAATTTTTACATAGAAGATAGGAAAAGTTATACTATGATTGTGATTATTTCCTATGAAGATTAAAAGTTTCACTTCAATTTTAAATTTTCTCAAAGAAGTGAAGAAAAGTTCAACTTCGATATTGAATTTTCTCAATGAAAATGAAATAAGTTATTGATCATTTCTATTTTCCCAAAATAATATAAAAATTTTCCACTTCAGTTCAGATTTTTCTCAAACAGATGAAAAAAATTAAAATACTGTTCCAAATTTTCCATAGAAGACACAAAAGTTCAAGTTCTCTTCTGAATTTTACCAAAGAACATAATTCAATTATAATTTCTCCAGAGAAAATAAAAAGCTTCCACATCAGTTTTAAGTTCACCAAGACATAAAAAATTTAAAAGTTCAGTTCTAAATTTTTCCATAGAAGAAAGGAAAAGTTATACTATGATTGTGATTATTTTCCATGAAGATGAAAAGTTTCATTTTAATTCTAAATTTTCTTAAATTCAATTCCGATCTTTCTCAAAGAGATGAAAAAATTTAAAGTTCTGTTCCAAATATTTTCCCAAAAAAGAAAAGTTCAACTTCGATTCTGAATTTTCTCAATGAAAATGAAATAAGTTATTGATCAATTCTATTTTCCTAAAATAATATAAAATTTTCCACTTCAATTCAGATTTTTCTCAAAGAGATAACAAAATTTAAAATATTGTTCCAAATTTTTCATAGAAGATTGAAAAAGTTATACTTTGATTGTGAATATTCTTCATGAAGATATGGAGTTCCACTTTAATTCTAAGTTTTCTCGAAGAAGTGCAAAATGTACAAGTTCTCTTCTGAATTTTCTTAGAGGGGAAAAAAAGTTAGCTCAATTCTGAAATTTACCAATGAAAATGAAAAAGCTTCCATTTCAGTTCATAATTTCTCAAAGACATAAAAATTTAAAGTTCAATTCTAAATTTTTCCATAGAAGGTAGGAATGGCTATACTGTGATTGTGATTATTTACCATGAAGAAAAAAAGTTTCACTCTATTTCTAATTTTTCTTAAATTCATTTAATTAATCTAACCACCAAAAACAATGGGTTAGGTTAGGTTAGGTATAAATAAATATTAATAAATAATTAGAAACATTTCTCCATGTTTAATTTAGGCTAGGTTAGGTTAACTTATCATGAGCGCTCATGATAAGCTAACCTAACCTAACTTAAACATGGTAAAAAGATTAAACTAGGTTAGGTTAGGCTAGATTAAGTTAGGTTAGGTTAAGTTAGGTTGGGTTAGGTTAGCCTACGTACGCGCGCGTACGTAGATTAACCTAACCTAACCTAATCTAACCTAACTTAATCTAGCCTAACCTAACCTAATTTAATCTTTTTACCATGTTTAAGTTAGGTTAGGTTAGCTTATCATGAGCGCTCATGATAAGTTAAACTAACCTAGCCTAACTTAAACATGGAGAAATGTTTCTAATTATTTATTAATATTTATTTATACCTAACCTAACCTAACCTATTGTTTTTGGTGGTTAGATGAATGAACTGAATTTAAGAAAAATTAGAAATAGAGTGAAACTTTTATCTTCATGGTAAATAATCAAAATCATAGTATAGCCATTCCTATCTTCTATGAGAAAAGTTAGAATTGAACTTTAAATTTTTATGTCTTTGAGAAATTATGAACTGAAATGGAAGCTTTTTCATTTTCGTTGGTAAATTTCAGAATTGAGCTAATTTTTTTTTCTCCCCTCTAAGAAAATTCAGAAGAGAACTTGTACATTTTGCACTTCTTCGAGAAAACTTAGAATTAAAATGGAACTCCATATCTTCATGAAGAATATTCACAATCAAAGTATAACTTTTTCTGTCTTCTATGAAAAATTTGGAACAATATTTTAAATTTTGTCATCTCTTTGAGAAAAATCTGAATTGAAGTGGAAAATTTTATATTATTTTAGGAAAATAGAATTTGATCAATAACTTATTTCATTTTCATTGAGAAAATTCAGAATCGAAGTTGAACTTTTCTTTTCCGGGAAAATATTTGGAACAGAACTTTAAATTTTTTCATCTCTTTGAGAAAGGTCGGAATTAAATTTAAGAAAATTTAGAATTAAAATGAAACTTTTCATCTTCATGGAAAATAATCACAATCATAGTATAACTTTTCCTTTCTTCTATGGAAAAATTTAGAACTGAACTTTTAAATTTTTTATGTCTTGGTGAACTTAAAACTGATGTGGAAGCTTTTTATTTTCTCTGGAGAAATTAGAATTGAATTATGTTCTTTGGTAAAATTCAGAAGAGAACTTGAACTTTTCTATCTTCTATGAAAAATTTGGAACAGTATTTTAAATTTTTTCATCTGTTTGAGAAAAATCTGAACTGAAGTGGAAAATTTTTATATTATTTTGGGAAAATAGAAATGATCAATAACTTATTACATTTTCATTGAGAAAATTCAGAATCGAAGTTGAACTTTTCTTCACTTCTTTGAGAAAATTTAAAATTGAAGTGAAACTTTTAATCTTCATAGGAAATAATCACAATCATAGTATAACTTTTCCTATCTTCTATGTAAAAATTTAGAACTGAACTTTAAATTTTTTATGTCATGGTGAACTTAAAACTGAAGTGGCAGCTTTTTATTTTCTCTGGAGAAATTAGAATTGAATTGTGTTCTTTGGTAAAATTCAGAAGAGAACTTGAATATTCCCGATCAAAGTATAACTTTTCCAATCTTCTATGAAAAATTTGGAACAGAACTTTAAATTTTTTTCATCTCTATGTGAAAAGTCGGAACTGAATTTAAGAAACTTTAGAATTAAAGTGAAACTTTTTATCTTCATGGAAAATAATCACAATCATAGTATAACTTTTCCTATCTTCTACGGAAAAATTTAGAGCAGAACTTAAATTTTTTATGTTTTGGTGAACTTAAAACTGAAGTGTAAGCTTTTTATTTTCGGTGTAGGAATTAGAATTGAATTGTGTTCGTTCGTAAAGAGAACTTGGACTTTATTATCATCTCTGAAATATCTGGAAGTATGTAAAATTTTTCATATCGTTGAGAAAAGCATGAACCAAATTGGACACTTCTTATATTATTTTCTGACAATAGAATTAATTAATAAATTATTTCATTTTCATTGAGAAAATTCAGAATCGAAATTGAACTTTTCTTCTTCCGAGAAAATATTTGGAACAGAACTTTAAATTTTTTCATCTCTTTGAAAAAGGTCGGAACTGAATTTAAGAAAATTTAGAATTAAAGTGAAACTTTTCATCTTCATAGAAAATAATAACAATCATGGTATAACTTTTCCTATCTTCTACGGCAAAATTTAGAACTGAACTTAAAATTTTTGATGTCTTGGTGAACTTAAAACTGAAGTGGAAGCTTTTTATTTTCTCTGGTGAAATTAGAATTGAATTGTGTTCTTTGGTAAAATTCAAAAGAGAACTTGAACTTTTCTATCTTCTACGAAAAATTTGGAACAGTATTTTAAATTTTTTCATCTCTTTGAGAAAAATCTGAACTGAAGTGGAAACTTTTTATATTATTTGGAAAAATAGAAATGATCAATAACTTATTTCATTTTCATTAAGAAAATTCAGAATCGAAGTTGAACTTTACTTCTTCCGGGAAAATATTTGGAACAGAACTTTAAATTTTTCATCTCTTTGAGAAAAGTCGGAATTGAATTTAAGAAAATTTAGAATTCAAGTGAAACTTTTTATGTTCATGGAAAATAATCACAATCATGGTATAACTTTTCCTATCTTGTACGGAAAAATTTAGAACTGAACTTTAAATTTTTTATGTCTTGGTGAACTTAAAGCTGAAGTGGAAGCTTTTTATTTTCTCTGGTGAAATAAGAATTGAATTGTGTTCTTTGGTAAAATTCAGAAGAGAACTTGAACTTTTCTATCTTCTAAGAAAAATTTGGAACAGAACTTTAAATTTTTTCATCTCTATGTGAAAAGTCGGAACTGAATTTAAGAAAATTTAGAATTAAAGTGAAACTTTTTATCTTCATTGAAAATAATCATAATCATAGTATAACTTTTCCTATCTTCTATGTAAAAATTTAGAACTGAACTTTAAATTTTTTATGTCTTGGTGAACTTAAAACTGAAGTGGAAGCTTTTTATTTTCTCTGGAGAAATTAGAATTGAATTATGTTCTTTGGTAAAATTCAGATTAGAACTTGAACTTTTCTATCTTCTAAGAAAAATTTGGAACAATATTTTAAATTTTTTCATCTCTTTGAGAAAAATCTGAATTGAAGTGGAAAATTTTATAATATTTTGAGAAAATAGAATTGATCAATAACTTATTTCATTTTCATTGAGAAAATTCAGAATCGCAGTTGAACTTTTCTTCTTCCGGGGAAATATTTGGAACAGAACTTTAAATTTGACTCTTTGAGAAAGGTCGGAATTGAATTTAAGAAAATTTAGAATTAAAGTGAAACTTTTTATCTTCATGGAAAATAATCACAATCATAGTATAACTTTTCCTATCTTCTACGGAACAATTTAGAACTGAACTTAAATTTTTTATGTCTTGGTGAACTTAAAACTGAAGTGGAAGCTTTTTATTTTCTCTGGTGAAATTAGAATTGAATTGTGTTCTTTGGTAAATTTCAGAAGAGAACTTGAACTTTTCTATCTTCTATGAAAAATTGAGCCTGCTAGTAGTATCATTATCTCTAAAATTCTTTTTCTTACATCTCTGACCTTTTTAATAGATATTCTGAACGTTTGACGTTCTAGCATACCCTAAAAATAATGAACACTTAACAAAATAATGCATAAGGTATTTTTAATGAAATAACGACATGTAGAATATTAATATAAAAATATGTTAAATACATTATTATACATTATTAGTACACTTGCGCTTCACTTTCCATCAATTCATCTTTATATTCATTGATGATATTGTCTGCTAATGTCCTTTTTATTCTGCCTGCGATTTCACTGTCTATTGTCACAATATTTTTACACAGGTAACAGTTCTGGCAGGTAGACATGATATGATTTATTACACTAGTGCAGCAGTAGGCCTTTCTTTTCCTCTTTGCTTTCATTTGAATGCTAATACCAGAACGATTGGAATAGGATCTATCAATAGGTATCGTGCTACCAGAAGCATTAACAAGGAGTTGTCCCCAATCATCCACAATTATTTTTAAGTTGGCATTCTCCTTTAGCACTATCATCTCTGGTGCTCTCACTCTCGCATATCCACCTTGAGAAATGTTGAATGATTTCGATAGTCCAAAGAAATCTAACTTTTCGCTGTCATGACAACGCGAGCAGACATTTCCAATAGTTTTACCACTTGCACTCGTTTCATAGTTCAGGTATTTCTCCTTATCAGCATTCAAAACGACGATGATTTTATCATGTGTACATACTTTCGTCGAATAATTCATCTTCACTTTTTTACAGATATGAATTGTGTGTTTATCCTTCCACTGGGTAAAAAATACTGATTTAATGCATGCAATAAACTAGCTAGTATCGATAACCTGCCATAGAGTACCAGTGGGAAAGCCGCGTCGTGTCTATGAACAAGCACAGAGTACGATTGGTAGAGCCGTAAGCATATTTCACGTCATTTTAAGATTTAAGAAAATTTAGAATTAAAGTGAAACTTTTTATCTTCATTGAAAATAATCACAATCATAATATAACTTTTCCTATCTTCTACGGAAAAATTTAGAAGTGAACTTTAAATTTCTCATGTATTGGGAATTTTCTTCTTCCGGGAAAATATTTGAAAAAGAACTTAAAATTTTTTCATCTCCTTGAAAAAAGTCGGAACTGAATTTAAGAAAATTTAGAAAAAAAGTTAAATTTTTTATCTTCATTGAAAATAATCACAATCATAGTGTAACTTTTCCTCTCTTCTTTGGAGAAATTTAAAACTGAACTTAAATTTTTTATGTCTTGGTGAACTTAAAACTAATGTGTAAGCTTTTTATTTTCTTTGGAGAAATTAGAATTGAATTGTGCTCTTCGGTAAAATTCAGAGGAGAACTTGAACTTTTCTATCTTCTATGAAATATTTGGAACAGTATTTTAAATTTTTTCATCTGTTTGAGAAAAATCTGAACTGAAGTGGAAAATTTTAATATTATTTTGGGAGAATAGAAATGATCAATAACTTATTTCATTTTCATTGAGGAAATTCAGAATCGAAGTTGAAATTTTCTTCTTTCGGGAAAATACTTGGAATAGAACTTTAAATTTGACTCTTTGAGAAAGGTTGGAATTGAATTTAAGAAAATTTAGAATTAAAGTGAAACTTTTTATCTTCACGAAAAATAATCACAATCATAGTATAACTTTTCCTATCTTCTATGGAAAAATTTAGAACTGAACTTTACATTTTTTATGTCTTGGTAAACTTAAAACTGAAGTGGAAGCTTTTTATTTTCTCTGGTGAAATTAGACTTGAATTGTGTTCTTTGGTAAAATTCAGAAGAGATCTTGAACTTTTCTCTCTTCTATGAAAAATTAAGCCTGCTAGTAGTATCTTTATCTCTAAAATTCTTTTTCTTACATCTCTGACCTTTTTAATAGATATTCTGAACGTTTGACGTTCTAGCATACCCTAAAAATAATGAACACTTAACAAAATAATGCATAAGATATTTTTAATGAAATAGCGACATGTAGAATATTAATATAAAAATACGTTAAATACATTATTATACATTATTAGTACACTTGCGCTTCACTTTCCGTCAATTCATCTTTATATTCATTGATGATATTGTCTGCTACTGTCCTTTTTATTCTGTCTGCGATTTCACTGTCTATTGTCACATTATTTTTACAAAGATAGCAGTTTTGACATATTGACAAGATATGATTAATGACATTATTGCAGGAGTATGCTTGTCTTCTTGTTGTTCTCTTTAAAATGCTAATACCGGAAAGATGATGATAGGATGTATCAACAGGTAATGTGTTACGAGCAACAGTAGCAAGGAGTTGTCCCCGATCATCGACAATTATTTTTAAGTTTGCATTCTCTTTGAGCACTAATTTCTCTGGTAATGTTACTCTCGCATATCCACCGTTTACACGATTGAAATCACTTGGTTACTCCAAAGAAATCTAACTTCTCGCTGTCATGACAACGCATGCATACATTTCCAATAGTGTTACCACTTGCACTCGTTTCATAGTTCAGGTATTTCTCCTTGTCAGCATTCAACACGACGATGATTTTTTCATGTGCACATACTTTCGTCGAATAATTCATCTTCTCTTTTTTACAGATATGAATTGTGTGTTTATCCTTCCACTGTGTAAAAAATACTGATTTAATGCACGCAATAAACTAGTTAGTGTCGATAACCTGCCATAGATTACCAGTGGGAAAGATGCATCATGTCTATGGACAAGGACAGTGTACGATTGGTAGAACCGTAAGCATGTTTCATGTAATTTTAAGATACGTAAAAAAGTTAAAAAAATACCATGTTAAAAAAATTCAAAAATTATTTTTAAAAAATGGGGGGGGGGGTTCCGGTGGTCTTTAGGGGCTCGATGGGCATTAGGGGGACCGGGGGCCGTTGGGATTGGGGTAGGGGACCTCACGACACTGTTCAAATGGAACTTGTGTATTATAACGACCACACTCAAAACCTCTTCTAAAACATCTTCTAAAATCATCTTTTAAAATGTCTCTAACTGTTTCGCCGAAATAATTCCCTAAAATGTTTAAAACGATTTCGCCAGTTTCAACTTGTAAAATGGGTTTAGGATGGACATTAAGAAAATAACTTATTCTGAAAAGATATAATAAAACCTTAAAAAAAGTATTAAAAATATGGAGGGGACTCTTTGAGGGCCCGGGGAGGGCCTTTGGGGGCCGGAGGGGAGCCCGGGGAACCTTTGGGGACCGGGGGGTTCCTTCGGGATTGGGGTATGGGGATCGGAGCCGTTTGAGTCGGTGTAGGGCGATCGGGGCCCTTTGGGGTTGGGGTAGAGGACCTCACGACACTGTTCAAATAAAACTTGTTTACTATAACGACCACACTCAAAACCTCTTCTAAAACCTTTTCTAAAATCATCTTTTAAAATGTCTCTAACTTTTTTACCGAAATAATTCCCTAAAATGTTTAAAACCGTTTCACCCAAATAATCCCCTAAAAGTAATTTCTGTGTGTTCCTTTTGTTTTTGGCATCCCTGCGGTGTCACATTTCAAATTTTTAGGAAACCCTTTCTTACGTTAATCTCTTCATCTCATAAATGTTCCTAGCTACACTATTAAGGTTTCATTAGAATATCAATTTATCCCGACTTAAAGCTCAGTGAAGCCGTATTTAAAAATAGAATTTCTATCTCTTTAGACTCCCGCATAATTCCCAGATAACAAGTGATGTCATTTCTAATTCCTGACACTAAAGATCAATGAAGCCATGTTTAAAAATAGAATATTAATTTTTCTCTCTGACCTAAAGAACGTTTATCCCTCAGACCTAAGATTAAAGAAGCCATAATGTTTGTTTCTTAATTCCCCTTTCGTGAACCAATAATTCCCCCGCAGATTATGTAAATCAATTTCTCAGGTTAGGTTAGCCTAAAGATCAAAGAAACCATAATGTTTCTTAATTCCCCTTTCGTGAATCAATACATTCCCCCGTCGATTATGTAAATCAATTTCTCAGGTTAGGTTCGCCTAATGATCAAAGAAGCCATGTTTGTTTCTTAATTCCCCCTTTGTGAATCAATACATTCTCCCCACCGATTATGTAAATCAATTTCTCAGGTTAGGCTAGCCAAACAACAAAGAAGCCATGTTTGTTTTTTAATTCCCCTTCGTGAATCAATACATTCCCCTAGCGATTATGTAAATCAATTTCTCAGGTTAGGCTAGCCAAACAACAAAGAAGCCATGTTTGTTTTTTAATTCCCCTTCGTGAATCAATACATTCCCCCGCCGATTATGTAAATCAATTTCTCAGGTTAGGCTAGCCAAACAACAAAGAAGCCATGTTTGTTTCTTAATTCCCCTTTCGTGAACCAATAATTCCCCCGCAGATTATGTAAATCAAGTTCTCAGGTTAGGTTAGCCTAAAGATCAAAGAAACCATAATGTTTCTTATTTCTCCTTTCGTGAATCAATACATTCTGCCGCCGATTATGTAAATCAATTTCTCAGGTTAGGTTTGCCTAAAGAACAAATAAGCCATCTTTGTTTTTTAATTCCCCTTTGTGAATCAATACATTCCCCCGCCGATTATGTAAATCAATTTCTCAGGTTAGGCTAGCCAAACAACAAAGAAGCCCTGTTTGTTTTTTAATTCCCCATTCGTGAACCAATAATTCCCCCGCAGATTATGTAAATCAATTTCTCAGGTTAGGTTAGCCTAAAGATCAAAGAAACCATAATGTTTCTTAATTCCCCTTTCGTGAATCAATAATTCTCCCGCCGATTATGTAAATCAATTTCTCAGGTTAGGTTCGCCTAAAGATCAAAGAATCCATGTTTTTTTTTTAATTCCCCCTTCGTGAATCAATACATTCCCCCGCCGATTATGTAAATCAATTTCTCAGGTTAGGCTAGCCAAACAACAAAGAAGCCATGTTTGTTTTTTAATTCCCCTTCGTGAATCAATACATTCCCCTAGCGATTATGTAAATCACCCCTCATGTCATTACACGTGGCCAAACAACAACAGATCGATTGACCTTGACCCCCATTAGACTCGATCGATAATCCTTGAATAAATTATGTAAAAAAAAGTTGTAGGTGGTAGCAGGGTTTGGGCAATCGTGTCAATAGGGGCATCTCTACTTAAATGCCCCTTCTCGAAACAAAACCATGCAAACGTGCCAGGTCACAATGTAGAAAAGAAATAGCTAACTGTTTTTTATTCTTTGTCTTTTGTTCTTCTCATAAGAATGGGAAAAAGAAATTCCCTAATAAAGAAACATAATGTTGAAATAAACGAAAAATTTTTCTTGAAAACACCGGTCTTAAGAAAATGTTATGGAAAAGCATAATTCAGATGTTGGTGTAATTAGATGTACAAATACCTGTATCTCAATGTAGTTTTTTCCCCAATATAGTAAAATGTGTTGGCAACACTGTCGCTTAAAAATATTTAGCCAATTGTAACAACTTTGCTATAAGAAATTCACAAATATAATGTTTCGTATTGAGTTTAGACGTATTCCGAAAGCGGTTTCAGAACATCTTAAAACGGTTGTTTGACATATTGAAATATTACTGTTGGCTGCTTTTTTATTTCTTTTTTTAAGCAAGAACATAGTCCAGCCGACTATCTTTCTTGTTTTTATGTTCGTGTAAACCTATTTTACTTTATACTATTATATGTATATTCTTTTTTCATCTTTTTGTTATATTTTTCATTTACAGGTTTCACTGTGATTTTGAATGTTTCACTATTATTCCGTATTTATACAAGGAATAATAGATTATTAGTACTCAAAATGGACGTTAAACTATGCTACTTTTACAATTTCAAACAAAGCAGAAAAAAATGTTACTTGTTAAATACTCTAACTAAATAAGGTATGATGGAGTCTCCAAATCTGTTCGCAAGACTCTTGACGTTGGTCCTGATGCCTGGTAAATTTGCTGATTGGTGTGGAGGGAGGAAGAATAAATCGGTGTCTCTGCTTTGGTAGCATCACTTTTCTGAATTTCATTATTAGATTATGTCTTGTAAGTTGGTAAGTTAAAAAACTAAAGGGCACTTTTTTTTAGTTGATATAGCGGGGTCTCAGTATTATTTTAGTGGCACATTTTTGAATATCCTGTATATCCGGTGAAAAGCAACGTTCTTGGACCACAAACGGGACGACAATACTCGAGCCAGATATACATCCTTCTCGTTGGATCAAGCTTTTAAGGAAACTGAATAGCCTGCCCTATACTTCACATGCCACAAACGGGACGGCATTATTCTGAGCCCGATATACATCCTTCCCGTTGGATCAAGCTTTTAAGGAAACTGAATTTCCTGCCCTATACTTCACATGCCTTATTCAGGTTTTATATGCAAGGGGGAACTGATGATCTGGGAAACCCAGCCCATATATACTTGTTACATTGGCGAATGAGTTTCTGCTTTTGCTTAAAATATTGTCGACAAGCAGCTTAAACGAGCAATCACTTGCAAATGTTGCATTTAGTATTGCTGCAGAAGAGTCAGTTGGAAATGGCACATTCGGGATACTCATATAGCACTTAAGTGGAATGGATGATGCAAATATCACCGTTTTTATTCAATGCTTTTGTTATACTGGTTTGTTTAGGCAGGTCTGGATATACGAATAGGCCCACTCGGCCCGGGCCTCCGGTGCACAATGACAGGGGGCGTAATAAATTATAACTGACTGATTTTTTTTTTTCTTAACAAAAACTGGACTGACTTGATTTATCGTCAAAGTGCCAAATGCACTCCGCCGTCGCGCAGCCCATTCACAGAAAAGTGATTTTAAAGCAACACAGGAATTCCGTGGGCACTTATAAACTGTCAGGTGTCTCCCACGAATAGCAGCTGAGAGTTATGTATTACCTCTCTCTTTCGTTACTTTTAGCCCATCAGTTGCGTTCTGTTCAGTGCTTCCACTGCCCTTGAATTTTTGGGGATTTCCCCGAAAATCTCGCAAAATCGGAGCGACAAAACGGTTGGGTCTATGAGCGTCAACGCTTTAAATCCGGCCCTTTGTCTAGGTAAAAGAAAGTATTTGTAGATGACCAGTTTTTAAAACGCCTTTTAAAGCTACACACGCACTTGTTTTCACTTCGTTAGTAAGTAGGAGCTGTTTTAAGTGGAGTGACCCAAATATTGATTGCAAAATTTACTAAGGATAAATAATATTAATTAATTTATATTTGAATATTTTGATTGACTGTGCAAATACTTTTTTGCCTGAAGATTGAGTAAGTATATATGTAGCTTAAAAGTATAAGTTCCTCACTATTCGCACTATTAAAGCTAAACTTAGTTTTTTATTGCAATAATAAAAAAGAACATATGACAAGGGCGATTACAAGTAAGAAAAAACTGTAAGATTCACCGGAGACTAAAAAGAGTAAAATAGAAATATTATTTTTTGAAAACGCCGTATGCCCAAATGTACTAAAAACTTGAGAATAATGTTCTTGTTGCCGTCACCAGTAACAGTTAAAATCTGTTAAGGCTTCAAATGAAATCGTGGGGTAGGGGTTTGTAAGGTAAAAGTTGTCTATGAATAGTTATGAAATGTTGTTAGCGCCCCATGCTTTCATTTCTGGTTTCAACAAGTTTTCATTGTTCCTGATAGCAAGAAAAAAAACATTTTGGTTTCAGACAAATTTAGTATTTCAAACGATATAAAACACTTTGATCATTTTTTAGGAAACTATTTGTGTCTGCCAACCTCGACCTTGTAGTCCCGTCCAATGTAAAACATCGTAAACACAAAACCTGATAAAATCTGGAAATGTTTAAGCCTCGAAATGTATTCCATTCAAACCACCAACTCCCCCACCGCGTAAAAGTTCCATTCTGAACTTGTATCTGTCTTTAATTGAAGTAGTAGTTGATAGCGGGAGTCTTAAATTTCTAGTTCAAGTTCAATGGGTTTATTTACAGATAAAAACATAAATCTCACATAATCAAAATACTAAGTCCAATCCTGGACGCCAACAACCATAATATTTATATTTGAAAAATAATACGCAGAGTGGTGACTGCTCTTATTGTCAGACATAATCTTATTTTCTATTTTCGAGAAAAAAACTGGCCATTACCTTCCTGCTCCGATGCCCAGGGGAAACCACCCCATAGAAAAAGTAAGCAAAGTTATTCGATCAATTTTTTTACCTTGCTGATCGTGACTATTAGTCCCTTGGCATTATTCTGAGCCCGATATACATCCTTCCCGTTGGATCAAGCTTTTAAGGAAACTGAATTTCCTGCCCGATGCTTCGCATGCTAAATAAATTTGAACTCAACGTGGGACTGACTAGAGCAGTTGAAGAAACTGGATACTTTGGGTTTTCACTCGAGTACTTTGAAGTTTTTTCTGTGTAATAAAAACAAATATATCTACAATTGTTGTATAAATTAGTTGAGTCAGATAATTTTTAACGTTTGTTAGCAGTTTTTGTTTAAACCCTTTGTTGAATCGTTCAGATATCTCATGTAGAACTGCATTTTGACTAAAACTGACAATTTCGGATTTATATCAGATTTACATCTGAATATATCCATGCACTACTAGATTATACCATCCAATTTTTAGGCTTGTCACAGCAGACCGACACAGTGGTATCAATTCATGAGATTTAGGGAGAGGGGGATATGGCGAATTGTATTATTCAAAAACAGGAGGGGGACATTCTTGTGGTCTTCCCCCATATTTTTAACGAAAATGCTAAAAGTCTATTTTCAATGAAAATACCCAAACAAGTAATTTTCAAAATCTAGAGAGGGGGGAGGAATCTAAGGTCACAAATACCCACTGAAAAGTGCATATTTTTATGCTATTGTTTTTTCTGTAGTTTGGGAGGGGATTGAGGGTCTAAAGCTGATAATCCCCCCCTCCCGTAGAAACGGACTTGTTTAAAGGCACATAATTAGTTTTCACTAATGAAGCAGTTTTAAATGTTATGACGTAGCTCTTCGGAAAAGAAAAAGAAAACAAGGGTTATTGAACTAGTTGAGTTGAAATGCATAAAAAACTGGCTTTTAATTCTGATAATAGGACTCCTCAATGTATATAAAAAGTAGAAAAAAGAACCTATGTGAAAATAAAAGATTTCTCTAGTAAATTTGTAATAAATTTCCAAATATTTTATGGGTGTAGCACTATATATTTTTAGCAATGAGTATATACAATAAACGTAAGTTAAAGCACAACTATTGCTTTAATTACGTTAATCAGAAATCCGTATTATCTATGAGGACGGTTAATGCATTTGAGGTTTGAAAATAAATAAAGGTTTATTATAGTTTGCATTTTAGTACTAAATTACATGCCAAAAAGACGTTTAATTTTGTTAGTTTTTTTTTGCTTTTTTTCTAAGTAGTCGTTGTCACCGATCCAAAACGCCATTTGACTAATTTTATATTAATTTTAATAGGGAGCGTGTATACTAATTTACTAATTATAATATACTAAATAATACTAGTAATAAGTATACTAATTTTAATAGGGAGTTTGTGCAACCGTGTGTATATTCAGTTGATTTTCTCTTGCATCTAATCTTACTTCGTCTTTTATTAATAAATTTCTACTTTTCTTTTGAAGGAGTTCAATTTCCTAAAATTGATTTTAGAAAGAATATCATTAATTGCTTTCCACCTATTTTCACACACAGGGGTCTAGTAGATGTCTACTTAAGAAGAAAGAATAAGTTAAGTATCTGTCTAGCCTATTTCAAGACTCGAGTCTATTTATCTACATGACATAGCCAGGAAGTAATTCATTTTCGAATGAAACATCTCCCCTCGAGTAGAAAGTTCATTTGGGAAATGCATTTTATCGACTGATTTTTGACATCTTGCTAGATTTCATTATTATTTTTGACTTTTTATCGGATATGTAGGCTATTAATTTAATGAAGCTTCTCACTTTATTTTTTAGCCACTTAACCAGAATATCTTCAATTGTTTAAACGCATGTGCCTTACAAGTGAAGTCATGATGCTCAATTTAAGGCTTATGTCTGATTTCATAATTATTTTGACTTTTTTCTTTATCGAATTTGTAGGTTATCAATTTTGTGAATCTTGTCACTTTATTTTTTAGTCACTCTTAACCAGAATATCTTCAATTGTTTCAACGCATGCGCCTTACAAACGGAGTCAGGACGCTCATTTTAAGGCTTTTGTCTGCGCTGGTCTCAAGTAAGTTTTTTTTGATGCAGCAGAAAATTGTACTGTTCCATTTTTATTTACTATAACATCTATAGGTAGTGTTACGTTTGCAAAGGGTATTAAAAAGAAAAATCTAAAATTTAAGCATTGCCCATAAATCGTTTCTCTGCTTAATTTTTGAGCGTAGTTTGTGCTGTTATAGGGTTGTTAATAAATAAAGGATTTTTTCCTCCAAAGGAAACAAAAAATGTGGAAGCTGGGGAGAACTTGTAGTTTATTGATTTAAGGTGTTTTTTACGGGATTCACAGTTGCTCGCGCCACAATGAATAGAAAATTTAAGCTTATTCTATATTTTAATAACATTAATCCTTTTTCTTTAAGATGGAAATAATTTTTTTTTTCTTAATATTTTTTTTTAATCACACCTGTTCTCCTCTCGGTGACATAATAATCTTTTTCACATAATTTCAAAACTTTAGTGTCATCTACACTAATTTAAAAACGACATTTATTTTTAAAATTTTTTATCCAATCAATATTGATGAAAACACATACTGCTACTATAAAGATTTAACATGATCAAAATTTTAACAAGGATTATTAGCCTTCATTATCATTTTTTGTATTTTTATCCTGTATTTTCATATTCTTTTTCCCCTTTCCTGTTTTTCATTTTTTCCCTTTTTTTATTTTACCCCTCATCTTCATTTTTGTCCTATTAGAAAATACATTCAACAAAACTACAAACTTCAACCAAACTACAACCACCAAAAAACTTCTCTTCCTCTATTTTCTCCTCCTTTATATCTCTGAAATTTAAAAACTTAAGTTAGTCCGATATAACATTTTCATTATCCTAACTATAGACTCCCTTTTTCAAAAAAAAAAAAAAAAATATTTCCCTTTTTACCAACTAAAAATGAATTAAGGCAATCAAATACAACAGGTTACTCTCCGGGGCATACTACAACACAAATAACAACAAAACAAATAAAAGATGTAATTAATCAATTAGCTACTATTTTAAAGCAAAAAATTTTAAATGACCTTTTCTTTTTTCTTCTCCCTTTTTTTACGGGTGGAAATGCATTTCTAAATATTTTGCGTGTTGTCGTATGTAGAATAAAAAAGTTTGAGCCGGGAGGAGAGCCTTAAGTTGCACCTCACAGCGGTGGAGTAGTGTAACATTCTATTAGTAGCCTAGTCCGACAAATAGAATGGCTAACGCAACGGGGCGCCAAGGGTCTGGGGAGCCTTTGGTCAAGTCAATTCCCATGAAACAGTAATGGATATTGAAGATCAAATGCAGAGAGATACTACTATTACGGCGTTCGCGGTAGCCGACGCGGACCAGGTCAGGGTGGTGCCTGGCCCGACAAGTATGCAAGCCGCCCGATCAAGAAAACACCTGAATATTGGCACGTGGAATGTTCGCAGCTGCAAGCTGGCATCCACGCAACTGCTCCTTGCAAGGGAGCTGCAGAAGTATAAAATCAACGTTTGTTGTCTGTCAGAAACAAGACTTAATGATGTTCTGTCCAAAAAGTTGACCGTTTCCGAATCTGACTCATTCCAGTTCTATAACTCGGGTCCCAATGATGGCTCCGGCAAGCCAGGAGTTGGCTTCTTAATAGACGGTTCTACTGCATCATGCGTCACCTCTTGGGAGCCAGTGTCACCAAGGATGGCCATGATCAGACTGAGAGGCTACGTTAGCCACATAACCATAATCGCCGTGTACGCTCCGAAAAGGGACAGTAGTGACGTTGTCAAAGATGCCTTTTATTATGACCTACAAAGAATCATAGACAAGACACCAAGGCGTGACATGCTCTTTGTAGCTGGAGACTGGAACGCCCGGCTTGGCAGAGTAGACCCCGACACAGCAGCAGTTATTGGCCGCCACACCGTTGGTGACATATGCATCAATGGAGAAAGGCTCTTACAGCTAGCCAGATAAAACAACCTATGCGTCACAAACACTCTCTTTGAGCACAAGAGACTCCACCTCGTTACATGGCGTTCGAACGACGGCGTAACAACAGCCCAGATCGACCACATCTTAGTCAGCAGAAGATGGAGGAGCTCCTGCACAGAGGCCCGGGTATACAGAGGAGCAGACACAGGATCTTTAAATGGATCCGACCACTTTCTCCTCACTTTCAAAGTCCGTCACCGCCTTAGCAGGCAGAAGCGACAGAAGGCAGGAAAGCGCTTCGATGTTTCGAAACTAAGATGCCCGGAAATCAAAGCCGACTTTGAGTTAAAGCTAAGCAACCGGTTCGATACCTTGAATCGTCTCTCACTCGTCGATGAAGAATGGGTGCATAATAAAAATTGCGACACAGGATGTGGCTGAGGAGGTGCTTGGCCAAACAAAATGAAAACAGCGAGCCTGGATCTCTGACCACACCATAGAACTAGTTGAGAAGAAGCGACCCCTCGTGGGAGGTGCAAAAGAACCCTTAAAAGTAGCCCGCAAAGCAGTTAAACCGCCACTTAAACAGGACAGAGAACTGTACTGGTCAGATCTGGCGATTGAGTTGTAACACGCGTTCAGGAGTCATAACAGCAGTAAAATGTACAAACTACTGAAAGAAGCGACTGGAAAAGCTCGTGTAGCGGTTGACACACTGAAAGAAAAGTCCGGAGAACTCATCCAAACAGAAGAAGGATGCATGGAACGCTGGCAAGAGCATTTTTCTGAGCTACTGAACCCTGTCAAACCCCCGTGTGATCTACCTGCCTTCTCGAGTGCTGCTAGAGAGCCCTATGCAGTAAACCTCGATCCGCCAAGTATTGCGGATGTAGAAAAAGCGCTGAAGTGCATGAAAAACAATAAAACTCCAGGAAAGGATGGGATCCCTTCTGAAATGTTCAAGTCCTCACCAACTCTACTATGCCGCCTAACCGACCTGTTTGTCCAGGTGTGGACAACAAAGACCTTCCCAAAAGACTGGAAAGTATCAGTCCTCGTTCCGCTATACAAAAAAGGAGATAAGGCCATTTGCGGAAACTATAGAGGCATCTCCCTGATCGACCATGCCATGAATATCTTCTGCGTCATTCTCTTGAATCGATTCAAAGACGCACGTGACAAGTTAACCCGTCCTGAACAAGCAGGCTTCAGACCAGGCAGAGGCTTTCCAGAACAGATATTGACGATTCGCCTCATCCTTCAGCAGTACAGCAGGTTTCATCTACCCCTTCTCATCGCCTTTATTGACTTTGCAGCTGCCTTCGACTCTCTCATCAGAGAGGAGCTATGGAGAATTATGGCTGAAGACGGGGCGCCACAGGAGATCATTGAGATAATCCGAAGTGCGTATAAGGACACTGAGACTTGCGTCCGTGTTTCCGGCCATGACACCCCTAAGTTTCCAGTGGAGTTTGGGTAAAGCAGGGATGTCCGCTTTCGCCTATATTTTTCAACTACGCGACAGACTGGACCATGTATAATGCAATGAGAAACCACAGCGGAATAGTCTTTGGACAAATAGCTGGTTTCCTCCAGCCCCTGACAGATCTGGACTTCGCAGACGACGTTGCTGAGCTGGAAACTACCGCCGACAGCTTACAAGGCATGATCGACGATACCTATGAGGTCTCAAAGCGCATCAGACTGGCCATTTGCGGCGCAAAGACTAAAGTATTGGCTCTCAACCAACCTGCTCCTTGCCAAGTTACCCTCGACGGTGAGCCAATAGAAAGCGTTGAGGAATTCAATTATCTTGGCTCTATCATAACACCAGATGGCGGAGCTGAAAGGGATATCTCTGCCCGCATAGCAAAAGCCTGGTGAGCGTTTACTAGTCTGAAAAAAGCATTATGGACCAGACAGGAGATCTCAACCAAAATAAAAGTCAGAATCTATAGTGCAACTGTTCGAGCAGTACTACTGTATGCTTGGGAGACATGGCCGATCAAGACTGAAGATGCGAGAACTTTGGATGTGTTCGACCACCGCTGCCTTCGTTACATCCTCCGCATTAAGAGATGGGACAGGATTTCCAATAGTGAAGTAAGGAGCCGCTGTGGCCAATCAGAAGAGCTATCGCTTATCATTAAAAGACGTCGCCTGAAGCTCCTCGGCCACACATTGCACCGTCCCGAAGGCACGATATGTCGAGACGTCCTTGTCTGCGAACCAGCCCCCTCCTGGAAACGTAAACCAGGAGGACAAAAGAAGAACCTGTGGCAAAAATTCAAGGAGGACCTGAAACCGTGGGGAGGATTCAGGAGACACGGTCGGAGATGGGACAAATACTGGCTGAAGATCACCGGAGAAGCTGCAGTCGATCGGTCCAAGTGGTCTTCGGAAGTCATCCCAAGATCCTTTGGTGCCAAGCAGGACAGTTCATCGTCTGGTTCCCGCCGAAAGTAAGTAAGTAAAGTAAAGTAAGTTCTCCCGTAACTTACTTCTGATCGTAAGAACACGACATCGAATATGTGAAAAAATTTGGCGAAATATATGGAAGGTAAAAGCAATTATATTAAAGATCTTACAAATTTGACATTTGGGGGGACACCCCTACCCCACTATAGCACGGAATAACTGGGAGTATTTTTTCAGATGGTTTATGTAAAGTAGTTATGAGTATTCTCTTTATGTAAATTTCCTTCATGAACTTGTAAAATTAAACATCGTAACCTAAAAACCCTACCATATGTCAATTGGAGATTGTCTTCCAAGGAAACCGAGTAATACATTTTTAGAGCCTCGTTTATTTTCATTTAAACCTGGAAGGGAGACACAAAAACTGGACATTTATTGCGTTTACGATCCCGTTTCTACTGACGATGAAGCGCCTATACTCAGCTTTAAATTTAATTAGAAAGATTATTTCTCATCTTGAGATCTTCGCATTGATTCCGAAGATGCTCAATGAGTAAAGGGCAGAGTGTTTTTTTCTTTCTAATTAACTTTTAATTAAGAATTCCTTGTAGATATTGTTTATTTTCGTAGAACTGAGCAGTGGTGCAATACTTGCGGCTTGTGTTTCAGGCATTCTTTGCAGCGGTTCTTTGCTTTGTCTTTCAAACCCTTCATGCTTACAAACGGTAAGTAAAGAGTGAACTTTGACAATACTGAACAACAGAAAATTTCAAGGATATGCATAAAAGAAAGGTAAAGACATTAGTTTAAGCCGATACCAAATATGTAATTTTTAACAAGTTTAAAGATCGACATCGACGGTTATTAGCGTGCAAAAAGTGTTGAAAAAAAGGGGGGGGGGCACCAAAAGGGTAGTGATTCCGAAACCAATCCCACCATCAAATTCAACGTGTCAGTGAATTTCAAAACGGTTGCTTCAATCACCCTAAGTACAAGTGTGTAAAACGTAGCATTTTTCCGGAAATAGAATCCGGTGCGGTTTTTTTTTTCTTAATTTCAAACTTTCACTCTTCCCAATATGATTGTATGAAACAGGTTATCGTGAGATATGGAAGAAGGCTCATTCGAATGAACACCTTCTAACGTCTTACGTCCATTTTCACTTCTAACGTACTTTCACTTATAACTTCCATTCAAGTTACAAAACACATTGAGCCACAACAAAGGGCCGCTATTGGTTATTTTAATTGTATGTCATAAAAAGAAAATTTTGATCAGAACAGGGCCAAAGCTATTGAGCGAAAATTCTGAGATAGCCAATCAGTTCAAAGCTTTCGAAAAATCCTTATGTCCCAAATTTCCTAAAAGGTTCTCTTTTTAAGCCCAAAATCCTTCATTTTCTTCTGAGGTCTTTCCTTTTTATGGCATCTTTCATGGAGTCAGGCCGCTAAAAACACAAGGACTCATTTGCCAATTTTTAATCCGTTACCTAGATTTTTTTTTTCAAGAATTGTGTTTGTTGAACTTTCTACTGCTAAAACCAACCGAATGGTTCTCAGGAATATCCTTCATCAGGAGAACATTAGAAGTGGAGGTGCAGCGTCTTACAAAACTGTTCTTTAAGTACTCATTGGGGGTGCTTCCCCTCGTAAGTAATCCAGATGTATCAAGTTTTAGTGGTTTTCCATATTGCCTTGAAGAATGTCTATACTTTTGGGATAGCTCATCAGGGGGAGGATGGTAAGTGTAATTGTAGGAACCAGTCCATTGGTGCCATATCAAATTGTTTAGAACCTCTACAAAAAGCAAGCATCTAAATCCGGCAATAGACCTACTGCTGCGCTCTTATAGAAGGATTATTGCGTTAGATGGCAACAGGTTCTTAGAAGATTCAGTCACACCCGATCTTTCTCTTGCAAGACGATCACAACCGATCGAGATGTGCGCCCCTAAAATTGTGCCTCAATAAACGCTGCGTGAAGCTTTGTTTGTGTCACAGAGTGACAAGCTTGGCCCAAATTTGGATAGAATGTCACAGGACAAAAATTTGGGAGATTATGGTTAGTTTTGGGCATTTTAAAAGCCTTAAAAATATCTACCAGTTTTCAAGATTTAATTTTCATAGGTTGGTGACATTCATTCTTACACGCAGCTAAAACACAAAAAAAAAATTTATATCAACGTTGAAATTTGAATACATCAAAAGAATCGGCGTTTTTAAGTTTAGTCCAAATATATCAGATTCATTAATCTTTAAATCACTCAAAAGAGTATCGGCCGCGCGAAATTTGCTGAATTTATAAAATAGGGAAATACATACTAGAAGAAGGATAGTTTTTGATGAAAATTACACCATCAAATTTAGTATATCAGAGAACCCAAGTACACACTTCTAGGAAATAAATTCCCGAAAACTACTTGAGCTAGAATTTGATTATTCATGGTGACGAACTTTGAGGAGTGACTTGCGCTAATAGTAGTTAAAACTAAAAAAGAAATTATGGCAACAATATATGAATAAAAAGAACAGACTCTATAGTGATTTTTCCAAAGATATGAATTTCGTTACATTCTGATTCTGCGAATCAGAGAACTCCAGTAACAACGTTTCACTGCGAAATAAAGGCTACCTGTACTAGAGCTTGTCTGTGAAAAAGGAAAGCGCAAAATGCGTAATTATAAAATCTATCCAGTAGGCCTATAAGAAAAAAAAAATTATACCTCATTAATGATCAGTTTCACTTCCTTGCGCCGTGCGGGATTGAACCTGAGAACTTCCGAACTAGAAGTTTTGACTTCATCCATTGCGCCGGTACAAGGTAACTGATTGTTTCATTTTGGGGCTGATGTGCACTAGTTGTAAATATAGTGTAAGTAGGTATGTTTTTGCACTTGTATTTAATGCAGTTATTAGGCCTCGTGTCGTTTTTCTTATCACCTTTGTGCTGCATTAACCCAGTAAAAAGAAGTGGGCGCAATCAGAAACGAATGTAAATTTGCAGTTTATAACATAATTTAGCTAGGATGAAAGTGAATACACAGCTTGATTCCTATCCTTGTGCTCTTCCATAGTTCAATAACTGTTTCTGAGACAAATTCCACTTTGATCCCTTAATGGGACCCCAAAAGGTAAAACAGTCCTTATTAACCCAAAGTTTAAAAATATGTTTAAAAAAATTGGCAAGTCAGAACAGATTGCCGTTTGCAGCTGATTAAGGAATGGTAATTATTGTGTTCCTTAGTCTCAATAGTAGAATGTTAAAAATAAAACAAATTTGCAGGGTTTTTAAAGAGCCTGAAATCTCTGAAAAATGACATCATAACAAAAATGACGTCATTATTGAAGGGTTTCTAGATCCTTTTAAACAATTCTGCAGATTTATATTCAGAATAACATTTTAATATTAAGACTAAGGCAAATAATAATTACCATTCCGGAATCAGCTAATATCATAGATTTTTCTAAGTTGCCAGCTGTTTTAGAAACATACTTTTAAACTTTTGGGGACTACGGACTCTTTTAAGCCCTCTTGGTCCGTTAAGGGCTAAAAATGGAGTTGGCAAGGAACTAGGAAGCTAAGACGGAAAAATTTGTTCTTAAGGGGGAGGGGATTTTATTTTTTTTATTCTAGTCTGTCTTGAAAATTCGTCTTGTTTTTCGAACAAAAAAAGACAACAATTACAAAAGTACGGATTGTAAACATAGATTGTGCATCACGGGCTATCTTGAGGGGGGGGGTGGGTGAGGCTAGAGCCACTTAGCCCTTCTGGGTGTACTGTATTGGTAAAAGTTTTATTAAGTATGCTTATAACACTTGTTTAGTTACAATGCTTATAATATGCTTCATACTTTGTTATTGGTTTTATTGTTATTTTTTTTTTATCTAATCAGAGATTTACATCCCCCCTTTAAAGATTTATTATTTCTTTAACCACACGTCTTCCTTTTAATGTATAAATAATATAAATAAAGGGTTAAACTGTTAATCAAAACAGCAAAAAAAGCAAACTAAAACATTTCTGACTATTTTCGTTTCACGTCTGGACAGTAGTGGTTCTAGACATGGACAAGAGGTGATGTAGCCCCCCCCCCTCCTCAGTTTCTCTAACATTCAATATCAAATTCCTTTTATTTTATATTTTTACGCTCCTTTGGCATATCTTACCCACCCACCCCATCCAGATTATGAGGCCTAAAACCGCTACTGCGACTGGATACCTTTATTAACAAGATAAAAAGAATAAAAACTGCACTAACCCGTTAAAGCGTAAGAAAAACTAACAAAAAGTGGGAAACCGCTATGCAACAAGAAAAAAAAAGAAAAAACGAAGAACTGAAAAACTGCGTGATTTTTATTCAAACGTAAATTTTGTTCAAGATGGTTCAAACGCTAGGTTCTAAACAACTCTATCGCAGACAGGGTGAGGAGACTCTTCACTCTTGAGTTGGTACAAAACAATCCTTGTTCCAGGAAAAGTTTCAAAATAGTTACCTAAAAATGCACCATTTATTCGATTTCAACCATCTCCCTACAGCTCTGGCTCATGATGGAACAGACTTTGTAAACTGCATGAGTTATAAGAGAATTTATAAATCCTTACTGAGTAAATTTTCAATCGTAAAATTGAATTCTAGTTCTTGTCAAGTTTCATATCTTAATCTGGATCAAAGCCTTATTGTAAAGTCTGAAGTCTTTTAGAATTAATTAAAAAAAAATCCACAAAACAAGTTTTTCAAAAAAATAAATAAAGAGCCCCACTAAGCCAAAAATGAGCAGAAATAATGTCAAATAACCTTCCAGGCGTAAAACTACCACAAATCACCATCAATAAATGAATGAAACCAAAAAAGAACAAAAATTGCAATAATTAACGGAGTCAAACCCAAAAACGAGCAAAAATTAACACGAGTAGGGCTGACAACCCGCATGTCTTCTCAAAACCAGAACAGAATTTACTTTGCTGAACAGAAAATACATTTTGAATATTTTCACTGTTTTACCTAAGTAAATGAAAACTTATTAAAACTTTTAAGAATAAATATCAATTCTCAATATATTTAGATTAAACTGACAATCCACGGTTTTTTTTTTGTTTTTTTTTTTATTTTATTTTTTAAATAAAGGTATGGAGACGCAGTATTAGGCCTCATAATATGGGGCGGGGGTGTTTTTTTTTTTTTTTTTTTTTTTTTTTTTTTTTTTTTAAATAAAGGTATGGAGACGCAGTATTAGGCCTCATAATATGGGGCGGGGGTGGTTAAGATATACCGCAGGAGTTCGAAAATAGAAAATAAAAGGAATTTAATATCGGATATTAGAGTGGCTTTAGCCTCAACCCCCCCAAGATAGCTCATGATGCAAAATTATGACCAAATAAAATTGATGATTTTACTGTTTACATAACCCATGTTTACAATTCATACTTTTGTAATTGTTGTCTTTTTTTGTTCAAAAAACAAGACGAATTTTCGACAAATTTTTACGACAAAATAGACTAAAAATGTAGAACCCACCCCCCTAAGAAAAAAATTTTTCTTCTTGGCTTCCTAGTCTCTCGCCACTAGAACTAATTTTGGTAAATTTGAAGTCTACACCATAATGTAGCTAGGATGAAAGTGAATATATCACTATGTCTCTTTGTTTGCTCTCTGATAATACAATAATCGATTCTAGGGCCAATTCCATTTTGAGCCCTTAAAGGGCCAAAAAGATTTAAAACAGTCCGTAGTCCCCAAAAGTTTAAAAGCATGTTTAGAAAAAACTGGCTTGCGAGAAAAAATTGCCATTTGTAGTTTAGTAAAATGTTATTTTGAATAGAAATTTTCAGAATTTTTTGTAAGCTAGAAACCCCATATAATGCCGTCAGTTTTGCTCTAATGTCAGTTTTGAGGAGTTTTAGGCTCTTTAAAAAATCCTGCAAATTTGTTGTCTTTTTAGTATTTTACTATTAAGACTAAGGAAATTAATAGTTACTGCTCCTGAATCAGCTGCAAATGGTAATTTGTTCTGACTAGCCGGTTTTATAAAACCTGTTATTAAAATTTTGGCAACTAAGGACTGTTTTACCTCTTGTCTTACCTCCCACTTAGGGATCAAATGGAATTTGCCTCAGAAACAATTATTGAACTATGGAACGGCATAAGAAAATGCATCAAGGAAAAGTGAAAAAAGGCATCAAGGAAAAAGGAAAATTTCAGCTTCAATTGTTTATGCTTACTACCTGGGCCGTATCCAGGATTTTTCTTTGCGGTGGGAGGGGCTACAAAAGATGCATCATAAATGCGTTTATATGCATCTTTGGGTTGAAACTCCTACCTTTCCCCTGGATACGGTAAGGGGGGGGTTAAAACTCCTACTAGTATGAGTAGAAACAGTAGCATTAAGATACAAATATTGTCTTTTGATTAGTTTAACGTCCCCAACAACAAGCCCTATTAGTTTCAACTTCACACACCAAACTGTTCCTATTGTATTACTACTACGCCCTTTTGATAACCTACATATAGAGGGTGGTTTGTGATTAAGTTAACCTTCTCCCTCCAAAAAGGAAATCACTTGAAAATTTCACCTTGATACCCTTAGGCATAGTTGTAATAGTAGTCAGAGTAGTAGTATTTGTATCACTAGTGGTAGTATTAATGGTAATAGTGGATGTGCTAGTAGCAGCAGTAGCATTAACGTATTGCCTATACAGGTAGTTGCAATAGAAGTGATAGATAAAGTAGTAGTAGTAGTAGTAAAAATAGCAGTGATTTTAATATTGGTTATAGTTCGACTATAATTTCTTTTCCTTTGTTGATCTTCCCCTATAAGGATTCTAAGGAAGTTTCAACTCAATAACCGAGCTAGTTCTTGAGGTACACTCTGCTGAAAATGTGGATGCGTATAGCATCTTTTTATTTAGTTTAAATTTCCCCTCAATATTGTAAATAGAGTAGTGTGGTAGTAGTAATAGTAGTAGTGGTAGCAGTAGTGATGGTGGTTTTAGTAGTAGCGGTAGCATACAAATGTTGTCTTTTTGATCAACTCCCTTACCATTTCCTGAAAGTTTCAAATGAATGTACCCAGTCATTCCTGAGTTACACCCTTTTGACAATCCATATACACATAATGTGTTTTGATTTTGTTTAACACAATCCTCACCTTTCTCTGAAAGGCTCACGTGAATGCCCTTCGTCTTTTTGGAAAATAAAATTCAAACATAGATATCAATAGCATATACTATGGGTAAACAATGAAGAAAGTGCCTAACTTACAGCGCTTGCCCTTAGGACTGTGGGGAGGTTGATATCCCAACAGACATAATTACTAGACCTTCCAATAGGGGTGAACAAAACAGCCCTCTTAAAATTTTGATTGGATG
Source organism: Artemia sp. Qi Xiang Cuo (assembly GCF_049724085.1). Classification (NCBI taxonomy): domain Eukaryota; kingdom Metazoa; phylum Arthropoda; class Branchiopoda; order Anostraca; family Artemiidae; genus Artemia; species Artemia sp. Qi Xiang Cuo. Next base: position 30,707,315 of record NC_142794.1, read on the forward strand.
TGTTTTGGGGAATGATAGGCTTGTTGGGGAGGGGCTGGTTGCCCTCCATTTACTTTTGACTCTTAAAAATACCTCTAGAACTTCCGACTTCCAGTCAAAGGAGTATAATCCGCTCCCAAGTTTATAGGACCACTTGTTCCATAAAAACACTATATGACCCTGGGCCATAATTTACAACCCTTGCCCCTGGGCTCTGGGGGGTTGTTTCCAACCTGAAGGCATTGTTGTATGTTCTTTGGACTATTTTAAACAAAATGGCTATCTCACAATTTCGACCGGATGCTCTTTGGAAAAAAGCTTGTCAGAGAAGGAAGGGCTTGTTGCTCTCCATCACTTTTGAATCTTAAAAAGGAACTAGAACTATAAATTTCCGATCAAATGAGCCTCCTCTAAAGTTCGCACAACCACCCCTCCCTATAAAAAGCATAATTTACAACCCTTGGCCCCAGATTGTTTTTTTTTTCAACCTTAAAGGGCATGTTACGTGATCTTTGGACTGTTTTTGAACAAATGGCTATCTAAAAATTTCTATCGGATGTATTTTGGGAAAATAGGACGTGTGGGGGGGGGGGGTGCCCTTCAATCACTTACTATTAATAAGCTCACTATAACTTTCAATTTCCAGTTGAATGAGCCCTTTCAAAGTTTATGCAACAAATACTTCTATACGAAGTGCTCTGGTCTAAAATAATAATAATAATACGTTGTACCCACATTGCTCTTTATTTTGGTAGCGCTATCGTGCTGCCTCTGATAGCGGCAGTACTAGTATCAGTAGTACTGTTAGCGTATTTCGTTTACAAGTAGTTGCAATAGAAGTAGTAGTAATTGTAGGAAATGTAGCAGTGACAGTAGTATTAGTAGAAGTATACGCATATTGTCTTTTTGTCAGATGATCTTCCCTATTTAGCATTCTCTGAAAGTTCCAACTTAATACCCAAATTAATTCTTGAGATACGCTCTTTTGACAATGTATATGCACGTAGCGTCTTTTGATTTAGTTAACATTTCACCTCAAGATTGTAAATGGAGTAGAGGGATAGCAATAGTAGTAGTGGTGGTGGCAATTTTAGAACTAGTGGTAGCATGTATCTACTGCCTCTTTGATCATCTCCCTTATCATTTCCCGAAAGTTCCAAATTAACATACCCAGCCATTCCTTAGTTACGCCCTTTTGACCATCCGTATACACATAACATGTTTTGATTTAGTCCAACGCTCCCCTCAATATTCTCTTAAACGCTCACCGGAATGCCTTCCGTCTTTTTGAACTGGACACTAAAGGTCAAACATGCCCACCATACTCAATAACATATAATGTATATAAACAATGAACGAATTGCTTAACTTACAGCCCTTGCCCTGAGGACTGTGGGGAGGCTGACATCCCCAAAGATATAATTACTAGATCTTTCAAAAATGCTGAACAACATAGCTCTCTTAAAATTTTGACCGTGTAATAATAACAATAATAATTTATTTTTAACCCGCTACAAAACAACAAAACATAAACGGATTACTAGGAAAAAAGAAACATAAAGAAACTTCAATATACACAAATATAATGCACAACCTCTAACGGCAAAGCAATCGGATTAGCGGGTGGAAACAACCCAGCGAAAATACAGCATTATCAGCTAAAACAGTATTTAATCTTTCAAATGACTCAGTAATATCCGTAGCACTGTATTTACCAACAATGGCATGATTACGGTAAGAGCGAGGCAAATAAAGTAGGTACTTCAGGTACCGAAAGTACATCACTCGAATTGATTTTATTTGCTTCTTCCTGAGCAGTGGATACATACAAGACATAAATAAAACAGAATGGTCACAAAATATACTATAACGAAGGGCGAGTGCTCGACGTTAGTAACGAACACGATTAGCGATGATCTTCCCGTAGCCTATCTGAAGCTTTTGTTTTGTCAACAAGAGCTTTTGTACGGAGCCCAGACAGCGTACTGCAAATATTGGTTCCAAGCCACTTAATAACATTAGCACATCGAATTGAAGAAGATCCACATGGCAGTGCAAAAACCGTAGATGGTGATTTTACATTGAATGTCCGGTACTCGCATTTACCAACATTCAGGGTTAATCCAATATTAGAAAAAAGACGAGAAACAAGATCAACTGAGTGGACCAGGCCTGATCTCGTTCTGCTAATCAACATTATATCATCTGCGTAAACAACGTAGGAGATACTTGTGTAGTCTAGATAACAGGTAGATTTGATATCAGTCAACACATGATTAATGCACCTTTTGAATAAATATGGGGATAAAACTCCACCTTGGCGAACGCCTGACCTAACAGAGATATTTCCAAAAACACGTGACTGCATCTTCATTCTAACATAAGAATCACCATACCAAAATCGCAGCAATAAAATAATTGACGAATTAGCACCTGATGCAGCGAAAGAATGCCAAAGCTGGGCATGGCAAACAGAATCAAATGCCTTAGCCAAGTCAAGCGTACAAATGTGAAGTTCATGACCTGAGCTACAGGTCTGCACTGAGCTACATCTTTAGGAAACTCAGAGCCGTTATAGCGACCACTGCATAAATACCGTTTAAAATGCAGCTCAGCCCTTTGTTTTAAATCAAATACTTGTGCTCTCTTTGGTCGCCCACAGGTGGTCCACATCCTCAGCCACAATTTAGCACGGTTCTTGACGGCTTTTAATTCATGATTTTCCGTCCAGATAAAACTGCGGGTATTAGAACGCACTCGGATTAGAGGCACAGCAACTTCTTCAATATGTTCTAAGCATTCAATGATACGGTAATAATAGATATTCAAATCCAAACGAGCTAGAGATGAGAAAGCACCAGTACATAGCAATAGAATGGGACTCAGACATTACCGAGAAGTCCAGCTAGAGTAGTAATATATAAAACATTATTAGTATTCGACAAATCCCTTTTGTAACACCGCTTCCTTGCACTTGTGCCTACCAAATTACGGCTAGTCTGATTCACAGAATGGCTTAGGGTAAGTGGTCACAGTCCCGTGCATCTTCATCTACGCACACTGTTGAACAAGATATAGCAGTAGAGCAAATGCAATGATCAAAATTAGATAAAACCCCACTATTATGAATGTAACTGTAATTAAGGTCTTTCCACGATTCGATAATTATTTTGGAGGGAATCTAAGACTAGCTCAGTACAAGTGGACTGGCTAAGCACTTCACAGTTGATATCACCGATAAAAAGCCATTTGTAGCCACGCTTTTCTATGTCCGTGACAAGATTCTTCACAGAGGAGCACGCGCTGGAAAATCGAGTGAGGGAAGGAATGCATTTTTGGTCACATGTCAGGTAGATAATGATGAGCACACAATCACAGATTTTATTGCAATGAAATTACCATTAGATTTCAAGAGGGAAGGTGAAAGATTTGACAAATTTTTCTTAACGATGCAAGCTAGACCACCAGAGGATCTTCCTCTGGTGCACCGGGCGTTGGTAATGAAATCATAATGCGCACTGCTCCTTCGCAGGGAATTGACGCCGACATCTGGGAGAAGATGCTCTTGAAGAAATAAAATTTCGTAGTCTGACATTTCCTGGTTAATTATGTGGTTCTTATCTTTAGTCCCATTAATATTAAAGGAGTGTAAACTTAAGTCTCTCGATTCAATCATTTAGGGATGCTATTCTTCTTAGACAGGACTTTACGAAGGATACGGCATTTGAACACTAAAGGACACATAGGGGTCACCGCAGTTGGTGCATTTCGGATTCGCTGCTTGACAGGGGTAGAGCTGGAGAATTCGCGCTGCCCAGGACAATGAGAACAGCGCACAGACCTGTCACAGTTGGATAATGTGTGATTAGGAGACTGACATTTGTAGCAATCACGTGGGGGTCTCACAAACATATGAGCTCGAAACACTTCATATCCCACTTTTATGCCGAGCCGCAGAGCATTTGAGAGTGTGGTTCCATCTGTAAAAGTTACTTTTACTGTCATCGATTTTCTTATGCGTTTCACATCGATCACACCGTCACAGCCCATAAACATATCAAGATCAATGTTCTCCTGTAACTTTTCAGTATTCCGTGGTGTTTTTGTTCATTGAACTTGACGTGCCAGTTCTTCAGTACGCCAGGGATTGCGTCACAAAAATCTTTCGGAGCAGTTTTGTCAATGTGAACTAACAGGTTATCGCCAGAAGGCTTGATGCTCTGCACAGCTTCGTGCCCGCAAACTTGGTCAATTACTTGCTTGCGTTTAGCAGAATCATTCAAATCAGACGGAAAATTCGAAATCACAACTCTCATAGGATTTTGTGAATGATGGGGGCTATGATTCGGTAGAGATGGAAGTTTAGATCATAAGATGTCACCTTATCACATATAGTCTTTAGCGTAGTTTCCATTAAAGTTAATTTAGAGGCAAGTTTCGAATAAGCTGCTGCAGGAATTACCGGTACTTCCATTGGAGAGATGATAACAGAAGTGGGCAGGTCTACTTGTTCATTGTTGCACTTTCACAAAAATTCAAACATATCATTTATATGCCTATGTGAGGACAGATCACCTTTTCGTCCCCTTGAGGTTTGGTTAACAGAGACACAAGACCAGAGTTCCGCTTTTGCGCTCTTTATAACATTCTCATTAAAAGAAAGCCAACGGCATGTTTAGCAACAGTGTATGTTTTGGGGAATGATAGGCTTCTTGGGGAAGGGGTGGTTGCCGTTCAATCACTTTTGGCTATTAAAAGGACACTAGAACTTGCAATTTTTAATCAAATGAGTCTTCGAAGTTTCTACGACAACTCCTTCTATACGAAGTGCCCTGATTATAGATAAACGTTTTTTTTACACGAGTTTATTAGCGACGTCAAGCTTATAATTAAAAGAGGCTACCAACATAAGAATATAGCCGACCCCCCCCCCCACACACACACACACATTCCCACGCTGCATCTGCTAAAGTTGAACTTGTGCTTTGCTGAAAGCTAAATAGAATGTAACAATTACAAGGGTTGTATTTATTTATTGCTTAAAAAAAAAAAAAAAATTGACCCGAAATTTACCATTTTCAATGATAGTGAAAGCCTTGTGTAATAAATTAAATAACACCGAGATGGGCGCACTTATGTCAATGTGTTACAATAAAAATAATACTCGGTTGAAAATTTTTATCTTTTTCATGAAAATGCAAGATAAACTTTAGCGTAAATATGGGGGATGTGGGTTACAGGAGTTAGTAGCCTCCGTGTGTGTCGACTAATATCTGCTCTTTTTACGTTTTAACATCCGTATTTATTTTCATTTAAAGTAAGAGTGCTATTTTTAACTTAACTAATAACGGAGACAAATAAATAAAAATGGAACAATGATCGTAGTTTATATACGTGTGGAATGTTGATATAAAAAAGTTGTTGGTTGGCACCACTGCTTTATAGGTTTGTAAAATGTTAGCAACTTTTATTTTAAACCGGTTATTAAGGCTGTTTCTTGTTTACAAAGTATAATTAACCATTTTTTCGTCTCTCTTTGACAACAAAATTAAATAAAAAAAACGAGTTTTTTTTTAACTGAAAGTAAGGAGCGACATTATAACTTAAAACGAACAGAAATTATTCAGTATATGAATGGGGCTGCCCCTCCTCAACGCCTCGCTGTTTACGCTAAAGTTTGACTCTTTCTCCCAACTCCATTTTTTAAAACAATAAAATACTATAGCGTAAAGAACGAGGTGTTGAGGAGAGGACAGCCCCTTTCATATATGGAATAATTTCTGTTCTTTTTAAGTTTTAATGTCGCTCCTTACTTTCAGTTAAAAAAAACTTGTTTTTTTATTTAATTTCTGAACGTTTTTGAATTAATCCAGGTTTGATTTTGGCTAACCGTATATGAATAATTAAAACAAAATTTGCATATTAATTTTACTTTTTTTTTGGCTAAATGACTTTCACGAAATTTTGATCTGATGTAACTTACGTAACGAACTTCTATATTCGTATATTTTTGTCTGGACGTATATTAGGAGGTTCGCCCCCTAGTCAACACCTCTCTCTTTACGCTAAAGTTCAAATTTTGTTCCTATTCTTTGAGAAAGACCCCTTAATCACAAAGGCCGTTAATTAGAATAAATAGCTCTGATGAAAGTACAAAAAAAAATTAGCGTAAAAGAGGTAATGACTAGGGGGCGAACCCAGTCACATAATTTCAGTCACGTAATAATTTCTGTTCGTCTTAAGTTTTAATGTTGTTCCTTACTTTCTGTGGATTTTTTTTTTAATTTAATTTTTGATCGTTTTTATAAATAATGCTGGGAAATCCTTCTCCATAGTAATGTCCCTTCCCCCATGAAAACTTCCAACATGGAAAGATCCTCGCACATACCCCCCCACGCTACCAGAAAAATCCCCACTGAAAACTTCTGTATACTTCTAAATAACCAATACTAAATGTAAACATTGGGCAAACTTCATAACTTGTAGACCTTCCTCCAGAGACTGTGGGGCATTAGGTCATTCTCAAAGACATAGTTATTGTATTTTTGTACCATGCTGAACAAAATGGCCATCTCAAAATTTTGATCGGGTGACTTTGGTAAAAAAATGAGCGTGGGAGGGGACCTAGCTGCCCTCCATTTTTTTGGTCACTGAAAAAGCGCACTATAACTTTTAATTTCCGTTCGAATGAGCCCTCTCGCAATATTCTAGGACCACTGGGTCGATACGATCACCCCTGAAAAAAAAAACACGCATCCGTGATCTTTCTTCTGACAAAAATTCCACATTTTTGCAGATAAGAGCTTAAAACTTCTATAGCAGGGTTCTCTGATATGTTGAACCTGATGGTGTGATTTTCATTAGTTCTATGATGTTTAGGGGCTGTTTCCCTTTTTTTTGAAAATAAGGCAAATTTTCTCAGGCGCTTAACTTTTGATGGGTTTGATTTGATGAAACTTATATATTTGAAATCAGCATAAAAATATGATTCTTTTGATACATCTATTGGTATCAAAATTCCGTTTAGAGAGTTTCGTTACTATTGAGCCGGGTCGCTCCTTATTTATAGTTCGTTACCTCGAACTGTTTGAATAGTCGCACAAGCCCTGCTGAAAAATATCGACACCGAAAATACTGCTAGGTAAAATTGAGAAGAAGAGAATAAACAAAAATAACCTATTAGAAAAGTATTTGTGTTAGGGCGGGTGGGACTGAATCTCTTTCTGTTCATCAAGGAAAATGGCCAGTTTGCTTCTCGGATGAGAACAAAGCCGAAGTGCTTTACCTATACTGATACAAAATGTTTGTTCATATTTCGCTCTCAGCTTGCAAGTTATAGAGGAAAACTCAATTTTACTATGTCTGCAGACTTAAATCTTATTTTAACGAATGAAAAAATAAAATTGGGGAATTCTCTTTGCACTGGAGAGTGGGGCTTGGGAGAAGTTTTTATCAAAAGATCTACAAAATTATTCAAGTTTTTATTTTTTTTTTTAACATAAACAATCGTGAAAGCACCTTGAAATTTGTTCTGTGTTCATTATTTTGTTTTCCTTAGGTTTGTTTGCTTTTTCATAGTATTTTTGTTTTTTTCATTTACTATTAGATGTTTGTTTGTTATTTTCTTTCTTTTCATCAACTCCTCCAACACTAAATTTTAAATTTATGACGAATAATAAAGTTACTCATCTATACATGAATGAATAACACCTTTGGGTTGAACTCAGTATGGGTGTGGTCTAAGGGACAAGTTTTCCCTTAGTCTTAGAAATATGGCTGTAGTTTTTAAAAGATTTTTTCTTTAGAAACAGGGATGTTTTTTAGCCAGATTAAAAAAAGTGTCTTTCTCACTGAAGAAAAATTCAAGCCCCCCCCCCCCCCTTGAAGTCCTGGTTACGCCCATCCCCGGTTCCAATGAGCATTTGGTTTTACAATTGCTGTACGTATATTGTAAATATATTTTAGCTATATAAAATGGTTACATACCTGGGCTGTGCAAAATTGTTTAGTTAGGTTTCTTCAATTGTAGTAGAATTTGCTGGGGCCTCGTTTTCTTGTTCCCCCATTGACTGAAATTTTATGAATTACATATAAAAATAATTTTGGAGTCATATGCTGCAAGACTCAGGGTGTACATACCCCACGACTGCCCCGTTGCTGAGTTTAACCCAAAGAAGTTATGTATACATGTATAGACGTAAAACCGTATTACCCATCATAAATCTGAAGTAAATAATTAGTGGAGTAGAAGAAAAGAAAAAGACTAATATGTAACAGTAAATACAGAAGCAAAATATAAAATATCATTTACCGAGATGAATTTAGCTCTTCGCTTTATTTAGCATTTTACCGAACAAATAAGACGTCTCTTTCACTTTCCGAATATATATGTCATCTTCGTCAATCCGATTCACGGTTCATACTCTCAATAATACAGATCCTGTTGTTATTGTGCTCCTACCGTGTACCGTGTACTTAAATTTTGTGAATATGATTAAATTTTGTATTCTAGCTAAAAAGAACAAAATACCAAAAATTAGATTTCTTGAAAGGAATTTTCTCTCGTAGTGAACGAAAGCTTGCTGCTTGGCTGCGTCTTATTTACCGCCGTCCGAGGCTAATTGAAGAGAATTATCTTCCCTGGAGCTACGCTTCAAATACAGGTAATTATCATTAACCTGATTTCATCTAAGTTTTAAGCAAAAAATGCGAGACTGATATTGCCTCGAGAGCATCTCTAGTTATGACATAGACTAGGGAAATTGTATTTCGGAATTTTCCTGATCACGGAAATTGTTTTCATCTGGAACTTCATTGACAGTTTTATATAGAAGTTTAAATATTAAAGAGAACTATGCCTAGAAAAGTACCTTTGAAGATTTAGAGTCTCCGACTTGAGTAACTAAAATTGCATATCACTGGTAAGAAAACATTAACAATTGTAACACGAAATAAGTTTGGCACTGAGTTCCTCTCCCCCCACCCCAAAAAAATTGTTATGATCTCCTAATGGTTCAGGCTTTGCAACTGTCATAGCAACTAATAAGACCTTCCTCAAGAAATAATAATGGGAAAAAAAACTGATTTGAATGATTCCTTTGTTTATTAATCATTTTACAAAACAGCAAATCAATTAAACAAGCGAAGCCACTGCTAGAAGTGCAAATAACCTGTGCGTAGTGGCTCAGTTAATTAATTAATTCACATAATAAATAATATATAAATAAGTATACACAAAAAAAAAAACTAAATCCTCGCAAGGGATCCGATCTCACCCTGTATCTCGACCAAGGAGAAACTTTTTGACCTGTGATTTAAATGAAGATACTGATTCAGAGTCTCCTAATGCTGTCCGCGAGGCTGTCCCAGAGGGTCACACTCACGTGACGAAACACATGAGATGATCTCACCATATTTTTCTTCTCATATGCTAGCTTATCCGCAGTCCTAGTATGATAAAAATGATAATCAGAATTAGTAGAAAATATATCCACAAAACAAGCTGGCGAAACACCATGTAAATATTAGTATACCAGTGGTGGTACTTACGAATCATCCAGAACACACTCAAGAAGTGAAGTTAGGTTAGTCATAATGAAATATACCAAAATATGATGAATGGAAACTACAACAAAGAATTATGGAAAGCAGGCTGCCCAGAAACAATTATATTAAATACCTAACCACCTCTATATTATTATTATTTATTTCTTACCCATCAAAAAAAGGTACAAAAGACGGAGTATCACAAAAAAAGAGAAAAAAACAAGCAAAAACACATCGAACAAATTACAAAGACGAGAAACAAAAACTGAATTATACACTGCTCTGCAGGTACGTAAGAAATTTTACTTTTTAAACTCCCAAGTACTGAAGAAACCTAAGCAATATAAGCATCGTTGCATCAAGCCGAATAGGTAAAAAGTTAAACCAAATAATCATCAGTGAATTAAAAATATACAGTAGATAATCATATCAACTAGTCTAAATATGACAAAAGACGGTAAAACAATTAAACGACACTTTCGTCCGCTGGTCATGAATTCAGATCACTCTCAACAAATAGTTCATTTACTCCGATATGCACAAATATCAGAAACAAGGAAATTATTCAATCACGGATTTTTTTACTTCATTACTTAAGACAATATGCTTGAAGGAATGGATAATTAATGATAATCGATAATGCATCGATAATAGACTGTGGCTCAATGATACAGTTGTTAAAGGCACAAGGAGATGAGACTGATCCATGTCGAGCACCCTTTTTCACTGGGACTACAGGATTTCCTCCGTCTGGATTGTCTGAATATATATTAAATATTCAATTAAAATATACCTGCGTCATAGTTTATTTCACAAAAGAATAAGCTAATTATAACTGGATGCGAGAGAAAAATCGGATTACTCAGATCAAACAAAGCAAGCTTCTCAAGTGTGTTCTCGGTAAATACGTAAGTACCCCAGTGTTAATAGCAGGTGATCACTTAAGTAACCGGCATTCAAAATTTTAAAATGGGAATAACGAACAAGTGTATCACTAAAATTAGCACATTCCCCCAAAAGAAGAACTGCTTGATTCTCAATTGTCTGGATTCTTTTATAGTTACCATAAAAGCCGCTTGCCCAAAGGGCACGCTCATACAATATGAGGTTGGATAATCGTACCATAAATCATTCCGCAAAAAATTCATAAAAAAAATTCTGCAAAGAAGTTTAAAAAATCTCTACTCTTGCTTTATTTTTAAGGCTTAAAAAATTGCATAGCTGACACCTATCTAAGTTTTGGCAAAGATAATTAACTCAATGTTGGGTTCTCAGTCGCTTTTTTGATTGGCTGTAGTTTTAAAGACGCAAGTCTTATTTTAAGCCATATCGAATATTTTTTTCTAAATTGAGGAAACAGATTTTCAAATTTCTAAAATCTGATAATAGAACAAAATTATGAAACTCAAACCACTTTCGTTGTGCCTCATTTCACTAGTATATCTATTTCTCAAGATTTCAGTTTTATAACACAGTTATTGTAAAAAGTCATAAAAGTCATGGTGCCTTTTGAAGGGGGAAGGAATGGAGACAGGTACTTCAAAATACCTTCCCACGGAATCATTGAGGCTATGTATTCATTCCTGAGAGTTTTGTTCACCTTTCTCAACTGCTTATCGAGATATAAAAAAGTCCTTCATCCAGAATTTTGCTAAAATTTGCAGAGCCCAGCCGCAATGGAATAACACTCCTAATTCATGAATTAGATTTGGTTTAGTCTGGATGGGACTTGGTTTTGTCTATTTCTGAGCTTTCCATTTCGTTTCTCTCTATGTTGTTAGATTATTTTACCTATCTGTCCGATTTATTCCTTCTCACTTTTCTTAAATTGCATCATATCTTATTTTTCGGTCATTAAAGGTTTCAGGAAGTTTTAAAGTTTCTTTTGGAGATTTGATTGAAATAACCTTCTCAATCAAATTTCAATCCTTTTCAGGCATACATTTTTTCAGTTCTAAAATCTCAAATAGTAAAGGTAGTTATCTAATTTAAATTTGGCCTACCTACTTCTATAATAACTTTGTAATGTCAAAAGTAGTAATGTATTTTTCTCTTTGTCTCATCCATTGCTGTACACTCCTATAAAGTCTAATTCTGTAAATTTTAGGAATCCGACTAAAATTTGATCGAAATCCACTTGCGGAGTTGCCTTCACTTGCTTCCAAAAATAGTTTTTTTATGTCCTCTTTCATTTTCGTATCTCGTGATACTGACTAGGGAAGGAACTATGCTATTTAAAATCTATCATATACGTTAATTGGAGGTTGTCGCTCCTCATTAGGAATATCTAACGCTTAGTCCTAATGTATTGTTTCGGATGAAGGTTGTTTAAAGGCTAAACTGTATCCATTCCAGATTTGTCTGAAGGACGGAGGTAAATTCTCAGGGCAGTTGGAAGGTAAGAAATCCAAAAAAAGGAAGTAAATTCTAAGTAATCATTCTCCAGTACTTCAAGCGGATGGGGGCTCTTTAAACACGTCTGACTTTTGGACCCCCCCTCCCCTTCTGTAAAGATAAACCTATGAATGAGTCCCTCCTTTAAAATTTTTTGAATGGTTTAACGGCTCTTGGTGATTGATTGCTCCATTTTCAGGTTTTGATGATTGCCTGAAGTCCTTGGAAAGAGTAAAAGAATTTGAATTTCACTTGCCGGAAGACTTGGCCATTCGACCTTTTCGCCATATGAGGGATGCATTTTGATCGATATGAAGACCTTGGACCACGATTGTATTATTATTCTACCCTTTTATGTCCCCGAATATTGCAACTAATTAAAATGTATTGTGTATAGAATATAAAGTGCGTGTTAAAGAAGAATTATGATCTTCCTAAACAAATGGGGGCTCTCCTAAATATTAGCCCGAAGAATTCCTTAAGAATTTTTGTTTACAAAAAACGCGGGTCAAAATATATATTCGGTGCAGCATCGGACCTCTCGTTGCTACTCATTAGCCTCTAAAATGCTGACTGTTTGCACTAATGAGTATGTTTAAAGTAAATATTAGGGGAAATTTTCGAATGTTTTATATCTACATATAGGTTTTAAAATATGTTTTTTCCAAATTATCATTCAAATTTTTCTCAAGTGTTTCCCCCTAATATACTCCTAATAGGGTGGTTTGGAGATCCTCACATCATTTTCTTTTTATATTCCACTCCCCTGTAATTTAGGATGGCTGAAGTTGATTGGGTAAAATGAAAAACCAAACTAAAATGCACTGATTTTATTAGTTGCTTTGAACTTGTCAGCTGCTTGAACCTTTCAGAAGATTGTCTGACTGAGTCTAATTTTACCCTTTGGAGTCTGAGCATTAAGTCTATTGGCAAACGCTTGATATTGTACATTCACATGACTATTTTTTAGAAAGAAAGCCGCTAATAGGCTACAGATAATGTTTTCTGAAACACAAAATTTTCTTTTGCCATCTAATTCTAAATGTTTTTTTTGAAGCCCATTTAGCCAAGTCAAAATTATAACACTTAAAAGCATTCTGCTTAAGCTCTTGAGAAGGGGCCTCAAAGTTTCTGTAGAGTGGTTTTCTGGCCGGATGATTGGTGTATTATAACCAAAACCAGCAATGGGTAATTCCTTTTAGTTTCTCTGTTATTCAATCTGTGGACACTGGACCTATTAACAATAGAAATGTAACACGATTTCCATAAAGATATTAATCTGACACGTTAACTGTTGTCTTTTTTTTATTTATTGTTGGAAGTGGAAATTGGATAGTGTCATGAAAGTTTCGAAAGGACACTCATAAAGCAAATCATTATAGGACCCTGAATTTATTAATTCATTGATGTGACGTGATTCTAAATGTATCTCTTTTATATATTGAATGAATGATTGAATATTATTTCCTACTAAAAGACATACGTCACTAGTAGAATAATATATAAAAAAAGTTAAACAAATAAGAGAAAAATGCACAAAAAAAACGAATAGATACGTATATTGCAAAGCATCCCACAATTCATTTCCTGCTAAACTCCTGCTGAACTTTACTAATTTTTTTTTTTTTTGCACAACGATGTACGGACCGGGGGCGTTATAACGGCTACTAATCACTCTGTTATGTTTCCGGGGAGGTAGGCGCAAGAGAAATTTGCCAATGCTCTTTTTGAACCAAAACTGGTTGCTGGATGTATAACACACATGGTTTGTCTCATCAGTAATAAGCATTTCAAATATCAAAAAGATCGTGGTAAAGAACTGTAAGTATGTAGCAACCCGGCTCAAGAGTAACCGAAACTCTAAAAAACGGAATTCTGATACCAGTACATACATCAAAAGAATTAAATTTTTATGCTGGTCTTAAATATTTTAGTTTTATCAAGTTTAGTCTTACCCATCAATACATCAATATATCGGTGGATGTCTCAAGAATACAAAGAGCATGGTTTCGGTTACTACTTTTCACACTAGATAGCATCTGTTGAGCAAGAATTAGCCATCCGTCACTTGAAGGGCTCTGGGGCGAAAGGCTGTGCAGCATCCAGACCTATCGTTGTTGCTCACTAATCCCTAAAATGCTGACTCTTTGCACTATTTAGTATATTTAAAGTAAATATTAGGGGAACTTTTCGATTTTTTTCATATCTACATGTAGGTGTTAAAATATATTTTTTTTCCAAATTAATATTCAAATTTTCAGAAGATACATCAAAAGAATCGGATTTTCATGCTGATTTCAAATATAAAAGTTTCATCAAGTGTAGTCGTACTCATCAAAAATTCCGAGCCTGAAAAAAATTGCCTTATTTTCGAAAAAAGGGGAACTCCCCCTGAAAGTGATAGAATCTTAATGAAAATCAATCCATCATATTCAGCATATCAGAGAATCCTACTTTAAAGGTTTCAAGCTCCTACCTGCAAAAATGTGGAATTTTGCATTTTTTTTTTTTGCCAGAACAAAGATCACGGATTATTTGTTTTTGTTTTTTTCGTTTTTTTTTGTTTGTTTTTTTTCATGGGTGATCATTTCGACCGTGTGTTCATAGATTGCCACGAGAGGGCTTATTCTAACGGGAGTTAGAAGCTCTAGGGACCTTTTTAAGCGACCAAAAAATCGGAGGGCAACTAGGCCCCTCCCGCGCTAATTTTTTCTTAAATTCCCTCGATCAAAATTTTCAGATAGCCATTTGGTTCAGCATAGTCGATAACCTAATAAATATTTCTTTGAGAATGACTTAATCCTCCACAGTCCCCGGGGGAAGAGCTCCAAATTGTGAACTTTGCCCATTGTTTACATATAGTATTTGTTACTTGGAAGTATGCAGACGTTTTCAGGAGGGATTTCTTCTGGGGGGGGGAGGGTTAGGAGGAGGAGGTTACATGGGGGGATCTTTCCATGGAGGATGATTTCAGGGGGAAGGGAAATTTCTATGACGGGGGCTGCCGGATTTCCCAGCATTATTTAAAAAACGATCAGAAATTGAAACTTGTCACAAAGGTGAGTGGTCAGAAACACTAATTCTGTTGTTAACACAAGAAAAGTGGTAAGTTGCTATCGAATATGTTTAGAGGAAAAAGATTAGTTTAGATGTAGACCCCCCACTATGCACGCATGTAAGTGCCAGGTCAAATTCATGAAAGTGAGTGAGGACATGAACTAAGAATGATATCTGTCCTAAAATTTTAAGCATCATTAAGGTCACGGTTCATATCGCCTGTGAATACAACACTATGGCCTTGTTTAGGTGACTCTGCCGTAGAACTTGCAAGCTTACCACAGGCTATGCTGAACTTTCGCTCTGAGTTTGGATCATGGTAATTAGTTGGTATGTATGCAGATACAACAACGCCTAGCACGAAGAAATCGGAAGACGAAATCAGTCTAAGCTGAATTCTGTACGAACGGGCACAGCCACATCACCAGAAGGTCTTGCTCGTCCACTAGGTAGTGCTGGAACATCGCTGATTAAAACCCGAACACCAAGTTGAAGCAGGGCTAACTATCTTTGGACAGGAAATACTCCTGTAGAAATCTGATACTAAAGCATGCCAGGCCAACCGTGATCTAGCTTTATTAAATACGAAAATCTTGTCAACGGTTTTCCATATAATATTGTCAAAACAGGTTTTTCTGAATATTTCGGACTCTTTTTTAGGGGGGGGGGGATAACATCAAATTATAAACCGTTTTATTTTCAATGCTGCCAAAAATTAGTGTTTTTCTTATTCTCGTCGAAACCCATTATTTTTGAAAATTTCATTCGTTTTCGATAATGGCATCATATTAAAAACCTTTTTTTTACAGCTTTTGGTGAATTAATATTTTATTCTATAATTTTTGAAACATGTTTACTTTTAAAAAATTTGAAATTCTATTCCTTTTCCAAGATAATGTCTTTGTTTTTAATAACTGTCAACGAATTAAAGTTTCTTTTTATTGTTTTTTAAGCGCGTTTTCATTTGCTTTTTACGAAGAATCCTATTCTTTTTTAAAGTTGCGTCAGATTATATCTTTTTTGTAACTGGAGATCAATTAATGTTTGTCTTTCAAATGATTCTCGTAGAAAAATGCCAGAAAAAGACCAAACGATGTGCATCATCGTATGCTAGACGATGGGAAAAGTAAATGGCTTTACCTTTAGTTGTGTGATTATCTATCGTGGCTAAAAAAGTAGTAACGAAGATGCATTCCTGCCAGAAATTCTCTGCTAATGAGATTCATGTCCGAGTTATTAGTTTCTTTCATGTTCAAAAAATTAGATGGATGGGGCTTGGCAGGGATTTCTTTCTAGGTAGAAAGAAAGATGAACCTAAACGGCCATCCAAAAGTCACTCAAGTTGGTTCTTTTTCATAATTGATTACAAAAAAGATATCCAAAAAATTCTAAGGAAACCGAAGTGATAGTCAAATCTAAAACGAAGAGAAGCAGTATCATAATAACCCAAGCTTTGAACGGACATAAACTGCTACGAATTAAAAAACGGATCATGTAATAAAAAAAGAAACTAAGTGAATAATCAAGATAACCTTAAAACGAATAGAAATGCTCATTAGTAGGAGCATTACAGCTGCCTCTTCATACCTCTTAAAGAGTAGAATGCCATATGTGTTCCATTCTTCCTGTTACTTTTTAGCTCTGAAAATTCTTTCCCTATGCCATTTTTAACAAGTATTTGCCCCATAAGTTTTAATGGATCTTCGCACTTTTGTGCAAGGGTCTGAGAAGGTGCACTTTTGTGCAAGGGTCAGAACCTTGCACTTTTGTGCAAGGGTCTGAGAACATCTAATACTATCTTGTTCATGCTATTGTTCATTCATCAATTCAAGCTACTTGTCCCTTAACTTTCAAGCCGATCGGTAAAGAATACATGTTGAAAAGATGGGTGGTGGTGGGTGGGCGATATTTGAGGGACAGTGAGCGTGCTTTGTACCTACGGTCCCACCTATTGAAAATATTTGTATGAATCTACTTAAAAAAGATGTCGCATGCTTTCCTTTCTGCTCAAAAGTTGATGACAGTGGGGCCGGGCTGGTGTTGTTTTGCTTGTAAGTGTACCTTGTTCTTTCAACTATATATATATATATATTGAAATTCTTATATATTTTATATATATATATATATATATATATATATCCCTCTCTCTCTCTCTCTCACTCATTCACTCTCTCTCTCTCTCTCTCTCTCTCTCTCTCTCTCTCTCTCTCTCTCTCTCTCTCTCTCTCTCTCTCTCTCTCTCTCTCTCTCTTTCTCTCTCTCTCTCTCGATTCCTCATATTTTGGCAAGGTTGAGATTTTCAGGAGACATTGACACTCGCCCAACAAGACAACTAAATAGTCTCCGCAGCAAAATTTCGTTAATCAAATTCTGGCATTTTACAGTTGAATCAAGAAAATTGCATATTTTTGTAGTAAATCTTAAATGTTGCCCTCCCTGGTCGTTGACACGAAAATTTAAGAATATGTAAATGAGGCTGTGTTTACTTATGCTAATGACACCCTGGAACTAGAAATGAAGTAGACTTAAAGTCAAATGGAAACGATGCTTGTGTAATGGTTGGCCATTAAGGTAACCCATCTGGAACATATCCTTTTAAAAAGCCTCTACGTTTAAAAGCTGAAATATTAGGCAGAGAGAACAACTTAAACTGCTCAGGTTGTTGGCTATCAAATGCTCAAGGTGCTATTTGCTTACTAGAGAAGGTTTCATTATTTGGCATAACGATACTCAGGATTATTCCAAGCAATATTCAGTGTCAATTTTAGTTTCTTTTTCTTGTTTTTTCTTCATTGCCTTTATTTCAAATTGTCACTGAAAAAATTAGAGGGCACAAAACACTTCATGCTAGAAAACGAATTGTAGGTAAGGAGCGACTCGGTCCAATAGTAACCGAAACTCTAAAAAATAGAATTTTGATAATAGTAGACCAAACAGTTCGTAGTAACGAACTGTAAGTAAGGAGCGACCCGGCTCAAAAGTAACCGAAACTAAAAAATAGAATTTTGATAACCAAACATACATCAATAGATTGATTTGCTGATTTCAAATATATAAGTTTCATCAAGTTTAGTCCTACCTATCAAAAGTTACGATCTTGAGAAAAATTTGCCAGATTTTCGAAAAAGGGGGAAACACCCCTTAAAGTCATAGAATCTCAATGAAAATCGCACCATCAGCGTATCAGTGAATCCTACTGTAGAAATTTCAAACTCCTATCTGCAAAATGTGGAATCTTGTATTTTTTTTTGCCAGAAGAACAATCACAGATGCGTGTTTATTTGTTTTTCCCCAGGGGTCATCTTACGCTAAAGTTTTTTTTAGTACTTTTAAAAGAGCCATTTATTCTAATTAAACGGCCTTTGTGATTCAGAGGTCACTCTTAAGGAGTCGGAACAAAATTTAGTCTTTAGCGTAAAGAGCGAGGTATTGAAGGGGGGTGAACCCCTCATATACTTAATAATTTCTGTTCGTTTTAAGTTTTAATGTTGCTCCTTACTTTCAGTTGACAAAAACTTGTTATTTTTTGTATTTAATACATCAAAAGAATTGGCTTTCTTTGCTCATTCCAAACATTTACTTAGTCACAAATCTAAAGCTGTGATCCTTTGGAAAATTTCCGGATTTTCCAAAAAGGGGGGAACACCTCCGAAAAGCGCCAAGGAATTTTAATGAAACTCGCACCATCAGCTTTAGTGTATCACATAACCCTTCTGTAGAAGTTTCAAGCTCCTATCTGCAAAAGTGAGGAATTTTGTATTTTTTACAGAAGGAAACGGATGCGTGTTTATTCATTGTTATTTTTTCCCAGGAGGAGGGGGGGTCTTTTCGAACCAATAGTCATAGAAAGTCGAAAGAGGGATTATTTGAACGATAATTGACAGTTCTAATGCCCTTTTTAAGTGACCAAAAAGATTGAATTTTTGTCCAACTGACAGTCTAATCCCCTTTTTTAGTGACCAAAAAGATTGAATTTTTGTCCCAACACAAGGGTCGTTAGAATAAGACGCTTTTTTTAAGTACTAAAATACTTTAGTGTGAAGAGGAAGGTATTGAGGAGGGGACAGTTCCAATCGTATACGGAATGATTTCTGTTTGTTTTGATTGTTACTTTTGCTCCTTACTTTCTGTTGGAATTTTTATTATTATTTGATTAACATCAAAACTAATCTACATCTTATCTGTGTAACAACTTACATACATCCCGAGTTCCGGTGGGTACCCGATTTTCTGTTGTGCTCGACACCAAAGAAAGCTGGGAAATTTTGGAATAATACTTTTCTATGTGTATAGCAGCATTGCTGGTAACCATTGAGTGAGTCCATTCCACTTACAATCAGGCCTTCGTAAGTTTCTCAGAATTTTCATGAAAGGCAGCCTTGAAACTGAGAAGAAACTAAACTCAATTATGGGTACAACTATTGAATTTTATTCCCTTTATTACATATGTGTGGCTTTGTTTTCATGTTTAAGATTCCGATAAATGTCTTATAGCCTGTGCCGAACATTCTGCTTGTATTGTTATCATTATTTTCTTTTTAACAAACAAATGCCCACACAGTAACGCAAGGAGACAATTCCTCTTGGGGAAATACAAAATTCAAGAGATTTATCAATATTTTAGGGTTTTACGGCTACTACTACTACTACTACTACTACCACTGCTACAGTAGTATTATATTAATAGATACAATCGGACAGTACCTCCACCATAAAAGCGGCTCTAAATTTCAAGCGGACAGTACAACCTGGATCCATGTATACAGAAGAAACGGACAGTACTCCCACCATACAAGAGGTGCCCTACCCCACCATACAAGCGGTGTCCTTTCCCACCATACAAGCGGCCTATAATTCACAATACAACTACAGACATAACCATCCATATAACAACACACAACACCATCCATATATCAACACACCATCCCATACAACAACAGACATAGCCACCCATATAAAAATATACAGCATCATGTATTGTGTCAATCTAAGGAAGGGGACAGTACCTAGATTTTTATTGGGCGTTGCATAATGGTCTGTTGAAATTGTTTTTTTAGACGAAATTTTGAACTTCTTAGACAGGTGTGATTTTTCACTCTGCTCTTTTTTTAACTATCAATGTCTTTAATAAATATGTTTTTTTGGTATGTTCTGTTTTAATTTTTTTTTAGGCGGATATGAGTAGAGAGCTATCTTATACTCCGGTACCCACACCAAATATGGGCATAGAGTCCCTAGGGAGATGGTTTTTGTCAGTGAGAATGGAAAAACAGTATTTTTCTCACTTGAAAAAACAGGAATTTTCTCACATTGATGGTTGTTTTTATGATTTTTGTTATTGAGAATGAAAAACAAGAATTTTTTCACATTTGTCTCTTTTATGGTTTTTGTCAGTGAGAATGGAAAAACAGCATTTTTGTCACTTTCATGGATTATTGAGTCTAATATCACCGGTGCTCTCAGTCATTAATCAAATTGTTTCCGGGGAAGTTAATTAATGTCTGACAGATGACGTCAAGTTAATTAATGTCTTTGGAGTTCAACAAAAATTGTTTCCGAGGCAAAGTTTAGATCACACATGACAGATGATGTCATGATTGATTTATTGACAAGAAAGGGGAATTAATTTGTTGTTTCTAAGGGGAATTATTGATTCACGAAAGGGGACTTTATTTGCTGTTTCTAAAGAGAATTATTTCAGAGCGAATGTTTTGATCTTAGCAATGAAGAGATTGATTCACGAAAGGGTTTCTATGTAATTTCAAATGTGAAAGCACAGGGATGCCAAAAACAAAAGTAACTTGGTGAAATTACGTTTCGGGATTATTCGGGCAAAACCGTTTTAGCCATTTCAGGGAATTATTTCGACGAAACAGTTAGAGACATTTTAAAAGATGATTTTAGAAAAGGTTTTAGAAGAGAATTTGAGGGTAAAACTCTGTGGTCGTTATAATACACAAGTTGTATTTTAACAGTGTCGTGAGGTCCCCTACCCCGACCCCAAAGGGGTACGATACCCCCGCCCCCACCCCCAAAGGGTGCCAACCCCCCTACCCCAACCCCGAAGGAAGCCCCTGGTCCTCAAAGGTCCCCCAAGCTCCCAAAGGGCCCCCGGACCCCCAAAGGCCCTCCCCCGGTCCCCAAAGGTCCACCGGGCTCCCAAAGGACAACTCGGCGCTCAAGGGCCCCCCAGACCCCCAAAGGCCCTCCCCGGACCCCTAAAGGCCCTCCCCCTGTCCGCAAAGGTCCCCCAGGCTCCCAACGGGCTCCCCGCACCCCCAAAACTCCGGAGCCCCCATTATAATACTTTTTTAAGGCTTTATTATATCTTTTCAGAACAAATTATTATTTTAGGGAATTATTTCGGCGAAACAGTTAGAGACATTTTAAAATATGTTTTTGAAGAGATTTTAGAAGAGGATTTGAGGGTCAAACTCTGTGGTCGTTACAATACACAAGTTGCATTTGAACAGTGTCGTGAGGTCCTCTACCCCAACCCCAAAGGGTTCCGATCCCCCTACCCCAACACCGAAGGAAGCCCCTGGTCCGCAAAGGTCCCCCAAGCTCCCACATGACCACCCGGCCCTCAAGGCCCCCCCCCCAGACCCTCAAAGGCCCTCCCCGGGCCCCGTCTTTCGTTCATGTGTATTGTCTGAAACCTATGATTTGGGGTGGGTGGATTGCTATTTTTGACTTTTCTGAGCTGGATTTCATAGCCGTTCATAGGTGAGTGTTGTCTGAAACTTATGATTTGGGATGGGTGGTTTGCTATTTTTGACTTTTCTGAGCTAAAGTTTCTTAGTATTTCATAGGTGTGGGTTGTCTGAAACTTATTATTTGAGGTGTGTAATTTGTTATTTCCGACTTTTCATAACCAGATTTCTTAGTCATTGTTAGATGTGTGGTGTGTGAAGCCTATGATTTGGGATGTGTGGGTTGCTATTTTTTACTTTTCTGAGCTAGGTTTCTTAGCCATTCATAGGTGTGTGCGGTCATAAAATTATGATTTGGGATTTGTAGTTTGCTTTTTGGACTTTTCAGAGCTAGGATTCTTAGTCCCTCATAGGTGTTTGTTGTCTGAAACCTATAGTTTGGGATGAATAGTTGGCTATTTCAGGCTTTTATGAGCTAGGCTTCTTAGTATTTCGTAGGTGAATGTTGTCTGAAACTTACGATTTGGGATATGTAAATTACTATTTCGGGCTTTTCTGAGCTAGATATCTTAGTCTTTCGTTGATGTGTGTTGTCTGAAACCTATGATTTAGGATGGGTGGATTGATATTTTTGACTTCTCTGAGCTGGATTTCTTAGCCATTCATAGGCGAGTGTTGTCTGAAACTTATGATTTGGGATGGTTAATTTGCTATTTCCTGCTTTTCTGAGCTAGATTTCCTAGCCTTTCATAGGTGTGTGTTGTCTGAAAATTATGATTTGGGATAAGTAGTTTGCTAATAGGACTTTTCAGGGCTAGGATTCTTAGTCCATCATAGGTATTTGTTGTCTGAAACCTATAGTTTGGGATGAGTAGTTTGCTATTTCAGGCTTTTATGAGCTAGGTTTCTTAGCCTTTCGTAGGTGTGTGTTGTCTGAAACTTATGATTTGATGTGGGTGAATTGATATTTCCGACTTTTCATAACAAGAGTTCTTAGTCTTTCGTTGGTGTGTGTTGTCTGAAACCTATGATTTGGGATGTGTGGCTTGCTATTTTTGACTTTTCTGAGCTGGATTTCTTAGCCTTTCATAGGTGTGTGTTGACTGAAACCTATAGTTTAGGATGAGTGGTTTGCTATTTTTGCCTTTTCTGAGCTAGATTTATTAGCCTGTCCGAGGTGTGTATTGTCTCAAAACATATGATTTGAGGTGTGTAGTTTCCTAGTTGCTTCTTTCATAGCTAGGTTTCGTAGTCTCTCATATGTGTGTATTGACGGAAACCTATAGTTTAGGATGAGTGGTTTGCTATTTTTGACTTTTCTGAGATAGATTTCTTAGCCTTTCATAGGTGTGGGTTGTCTGAAATTTATGATTTGAGGTGTGTAATTCGCTATTTTTGACTTTTCAGAGCTAGGATTCTTAGTCTGTCATATGCATTTGTTGTCTGAAACTTCTAGTTTGGGATGAATAGTTTGCTATTTCAGGCTTTTTTGACCTAAGGTTTCATGGTATTTCGTAGGTGTGTGCTGTCTGAAACTTATAATTTTGGATATGCAAATTACTCTTTCGACATTTCTAAGCTAGATTTCTTAGTAATTCGCTTGTGTGTTTCGTTTAAAGCTTATGATTTTTTATTGGTAGATTGATATTTTTGACTTTTCTGAGCTGGATTTCTTAGCCTTTCAAAGATGTGTGTTGTCTGAAACCTATAATTTGGGATGGTTAATTTGCTATTTTTGACTTTTCAGAGCTAGGATTCTTAGTCCCTCATAGGTGTTTGTTGTCTGAAACCTATACTTTGGGATGATTAGTTTACTATTTCAGGCTTTTCTGACCTAAGGTTTCTTAGTCTGTCGTTGGTATGTGCTGTCTGAAACCTCTGATTTGAAGTACGTAATTTGCTATGTCCGACTTTTCATAACCAGATTTCTTAGTCATAGGTAGGTGTTTAGTGTCTGAAACTTATTATTTGGTATTTTTTACTTTTCTGAGCTGGATTTCTTAGCCTTTCATAGGTGTGTGCTGTCAGAAAATTATGATTTGGGATTTGTAGTTTGCTTTTTGAACTTTTCAGAGCTAGGAATCATAGTCCCTCATAGGTGTTTACTGTCTGAAACCTGTAGTTTGGGATGAATAGTTGGCTATTTCAGGCTTTTATGAGCTAGGCTTCTTAGTATTTCGTAGGTGAATGTTGTCTGAAACTTACGATTTGGGATATGTAAATTACTATTTCGGGCTTTTCTGAGCTAGATATCTTAGTCTTTCGTTGATGTGTGTTGTCTGAAACCTATGATTTGGGATGGGTGGATTGCTATTTTTGACTTTTCTGAGCTGGATTTCTTAGCCGTTCATAGGCGAGTGTTGTCTGAAACTTATGATTTGGGATGGTTAATTTGCTATTTCCGGCTTTTCTGAGCTAGATTTCTTAGCTTTTCATAGGTGTGTCGTGTCAGAAAATTATGATTTGGGATGTGTAGTTTGCTATTAGGACTATTCAGAGCTAGGATTCTTAGTCCATCATAGGTATTTGTTGTCTGAAACCTATAGTTTGGGGTGAGTAGTTTGCTATTTCAGACTTTTATGAGCTAGGTTTCTTAGCCTTTCGTAGGTGTGTGTTGACTGAAACTTATGTTTTGAGGTGCGTAATTTGCTATTTCCGACTTTACATAACGAGATTTCTTAGTCTTTCGTTGGTGTGTGTTGTCTGAAACCTTTGATTTGGGATGTGTGGCTTGCTATTTTTGACTTTTCTGATCTGGATTTCTTAGCCTTTCTTAAGTGTGTGTTGACTGAAGCCTATAGATTTGGATGGATAGTTTGCTATTTGTGACTTTTCTGACCTAGATTTCTTAGCCATTCGTAGGCGTGTGTTGTCGGAAGCTAATGATTTGAGGTGTTTAATTTGATATCTTGAATTTTCAGATCTAGGAATTCTAGTCTCTCATAGGCGTTTGTTGGCTTAAACTTATACTTTGGGATGAAGAGTTTGCTATTTCAGACTTGTCTCAGCTAAGGTTTCCTAGTATTTCGTAGGGGAATGTTGTCCGAAATTTATGATTTGGGATATGTAAAATACTGTTTCGGCTCTTCTAAGCTAGATTTCTTAGTATTTTGTTGGTATGTTTTGTCTGAAACCTATTATTTGGTATGTGTGGATTGCTATTTTTGACTTTTCTGAGCTGGATTTCTTAGTCTTTCATAGGTGTGTGTTGACTGAAACTTAGGGTTTGGGATGTCTAATCTGCTATTTTTGACTTTTCTGTGCTCGGTTTCTTAGCAACTTATAGGTGTGTGTTCCCTGAAAATTATGTTTTTGGATGAGTAGTTTACGATTTGGACTTTTCAGAGCTAGGATTCTTAGTCCCTCATAGGTATTTGTTGTCTGAAACCAATAGTTTGGGATGAGCAGTTTGCTATTTCAGGCTTTTCTGAGCTAAGGTTTCTTAGTATTTCGTAGGTATGTATTGTCTGAAACTTATGATTTGAGGTGTATAATTTCCTCTTTCCAACTTTTCATAGCCAGATTTCATAGTCTTTCGTAGGTGTGTGTTGTCTTAAACCTATGATTTGGGATGTGTGGCTTGCTATTTTTTGAATTTTCTGAGCTGGATTTCATAGCCTTTCATAGGTGTGTGTTGACTGAAACCTATGATTTGAGATGAGTGGTTTGCTATTTTTGACCTTTATGAGCTAGATTTCTTAGCCTTTCATAGGTGTGTGTTGTCAGAAAATTATTATTTGGGAGGTGTAGTTTGCTTTTGGACTTTTCAGAGCTAGGATTCTTAGTCCCTCATAGGTGTTTGTTGTCTGAAACTTCTAGTTTGGGATGAGTAGTTGGCTATTTCAGGCTTTTCTGAGCTAAGTTTTCTTAGTATTTCGTAGGTGAATGTTGTCTGAAACGTATGAATTGGGATATGTAAATTACTATTTCGGGCTTTTCTAAGCTATATTTCTTAGTCTTTCGTTGGTGTGTGTTGTCTGAAACCTATGATTTGGGATGTGTGGGTTTCTATTTTTTGACTTTTCTGAGCTGGATTTCTTAGCCTTTCATAGGTGTGTGTTGACTGAAACCTATTATTTGGGATGAGTGGTTTGCTATTTTTGACTTTTCTGAGCTAGATTTCTTACCCTTTCATAGGTGTGTGCTGTCAGAAAATTATGATTTGGGATGTGTGGTTTGCTTTTTGGACTTTTCAGAGCTAGGATTCTTAGTCCCTCATAGGTGTTTATTGTCTGATACCTACAGTTTGGGATGAGTAGTTGGCTATTTCAGGCTTTTCTGAGCTAAGGTTTCTTAGTATTTTGTAGGTGTGTGTTGTCTGAAACTTATGATTTGAGGTGTGTAATTTGCTATTTCCGACATGATCAATTCTATTTCTCCAGAATAATATAAAAAGATTCCACTTCAGTCCAGATTTTTATAAAAGAGATGAAAAAATTTAAAATACTTTTCCAATTTTTACAAAGAAGACAGAGAAGTTAAAGTTTTATTCTGAATTCTATCAAAGAAAAAAAGTCAATTCTAATTACTCCAGAGAAAATATAAAGCTTCCACTTCAGTTCTAAGCTCACCAAGAAAAAAAAAGTTTAAAGTTTAGTTCGAAATTTTCCATAGAATATAGGAATAGTTATAGTATGATTTGTGATTATTTTCCATGAAGATAAAAAGTTTCACTTTAATTCTAAATTTTCTTAAATTCAGTTCCGACTTTTTTCAAAGAGATGAAAAAATTTAAAATGCTGTT
This sequence comes from Artemia sp. Qi Xiang Cuo, assembly GCF_049724085.1. Classification (NCBI taxonomy): domain Eukaryota; kingdom Metazoa; phylum Arthropoda; class Branchiopoda; order Anostraca; family Artemiidae; genus Artemia; species Artemia sp. Qi Xiang Cuo. The sequence continues at coordinate 30,733,688 of NC_142794.1, forward strand.
CCAAATTATTCAAAAAAGATAGAAAAGTGGAAGTTCTCTTTTGAATTTTACCAAAGAACAAGTTTGAATTATAATTTCTCTAGATAAGATAAGAATTTCCCATTTCAGTTTCAAGTTCAACAAGACATAAAAAATTTAAAGTTCACTTTTAAATTTTTCCGTTAAAGGTAATACCACTTAGGCTCTGAATGTGATTATTTTCCATGAAGATAAAAAAAGTCACTTTCGTTGTTAATCTTCTTAAATCCAATTCAAATTTTTCTCAAAGAGATGAAAAAATTTAATGTCCTGTTCCAAATATTTTCTCGGAAGAAGAAAAGTTCAACTTCGATTCGGAATTTTCTCAATGAAAAAGAAATAAGTTATTGATCCAATCTATTTTCCCAAAAATAACATAAAAATTTCCACTTCAGTTTAGATTTTTTTTTCTCAAGGAGATGAAGAAATTTAAAGTTCTGTTCCAAATTTTTCATAGAAGATAGGGAAAGTTATACTTTGATCGTGAATATTCAAGTTCTATTCTGAATTTTACCAAAGAACACAATTCAATTCTAATTTCCCCAATAAAAAATTTAAAGTTCAGTTCTAAATTTTTCCGTAGAAGACAGGAAAAGTTATATTATGATTGTGATTATTTTCCATGAAGATAAAAAGTTTCACTTTAATTATAAATTTTCTTAAATTCAATTCCGACCTTTCTCAAAGAGATGAAAAAATTTATAGTTCTGTTCCAAATATTTCCTCGGAGAAAGAAAAGTTCAGCTTTGATTCTGAATTTACCCAATGAAAAGGAGATAGGTTATTGATCAAATCTATTTTCCTAAAATAACATAAAAATTTCCACTTCAGTTCAGATTTTTTTCTCAAGGAGATGAAGAAATTTAAAGTTCTGTTCCAAATTTTTCATAGAAGATAGGAAAAGTTATACTTTGATCGTGAATATTCAAGTTCTATTCTGAATTTTACCAAAGAACACAATTCAATTCTAATTTCCCCAATAAAAAATTTAAAGTTCAGTTCTAAATTTTTCCGTAGAAGATAGGAAAAGTTATGTTATGATTGTGATTATTTTCAATGAAGATAAAAAGTTTCACTTTAATTCTAAATGTTCTTAAATTTAGTTCGGACTTTTCTCAAAGAGATGAAAAAATTTAAAGTTCTGTTCCAAATTTTTTATAGAAGATAGGAAAAGTTATACTTTGATCGTGACTATTCTTCATGAAGATATGGAGCTCCACTTTAATTCTGGCTCCACTTTAATTCTGAGTTTTCTCGAAGAACAACAAAATGTACAAGTTCTCTTCTGAATTTTCTTAGAGAAGAGAAAAAAAGTTAGCTCAATTCTGAAATTTACCAATGAAAATGAATAAGCTTTCATATCAGTTCCTAATTTCTCAAAGACATAAAAAATTTAAAGTTCAATTCTAAATTTTTCCATAGAAGATAGGAATGACTATACTATGATTGTGATTATTTACCATGAAGATAAAAAGTTTCACTTTATTTCTAATTTTTGTTAAATTCAGTTCATTCATCTAACCGCCAAAAACAATAGGCTAGGTTAGGTTGGATTAAGTTAGGTTAGGTTAAGTTAGGTTAGGTTAACTTATCATAACGCTCATGATAAGTTACCCTAACCTAACTTAATCCAACCTAACCTAGCCTAGTGTTTTTGGCGGTTATATAAATGAACAGAATTTACGAAAAATTAGAAATAAAGTGAAATTTTTTATCTTCATGGTAAATAATCACAATCAAAGTATAGTCATTCCTATCTTCTATGGAAAAATTCAGAATTGAACTTAAAATTTTTTATTTCTTTTAGAAATTAGGAACTGATATGAAAGCTTATTCATTTTCATTGGTAAATTTCAGAATTGAGCTAACTTTTTTTCTCTTCTCTAAGAAAATTCAGAAGAGAACTTGTACATTTTGCAGTTCTTCGAGAAAACTCAGAATTAAAGTGGCGCCAGAATTAAAGTGGATCTCCATATCTTCATGAAGAATATTCACAATCAAAGTATAACTTTTCCTATCTTCTATGAAAAAATTTGGAACAGAACTTTAAATTTTTTCATCTCTTTGTGAAAATTCGGAACTGAATTTAAGAAAATTTATAATTAAAGTGAAACTTTTTTATCTTCATGAAAAATAATCACAATCATAACATAACTCTTCCTATCTTCTACGGAAAAATTTAGAACTGAACTTTATATTTTTATTGGGGAAATTAGAATTGAATTGTGTTCTTTGGTAAAATTCAGAATATAATTTGGATATTCACGATCAGAGCATAACTTTCCCCATCTTCTAGAAACAATATGGAACAGAGCTTTAAATTTCTTCATCTCCTTGAGAAAAAAAATCCGAACTAAAGTGGACATTTGTATGTTATTTTAGGAAAATAGTTTTGATCAATATCCTATCTACTTTTCATTGTGAAAATTCAGAATCAAAGTTGAACTTTTCTTCCTCCGAGAAAATATTTAGAACAGGAATTTATAATTTTTCATCTCTTGGAGAAAGGTCGGAATTGAATTTAAGAAAATTTATAATTAAAGTGAAACTTTTTATCTTCATGGAAAATAATCACAATCATAATATAACTTTTCCTATCTTCTACGGAAAAATTTAGAACTGAACTTTAAATTTTTTATTGGGGACATTAGAATTGAATTGTGTTCTTTGGTAAAATTCAGAATAGAACTTGAATATTCACGATCATAGTATAACTTTCCCTATCTTCTATGAAAAATTTGGAACATAACTTTAAATTTCTTCATCTCCTTGAGATGAAAACTGAACTGAAGTGGAAATTTTTATGTTATTTTGGGAAAATAGATTTGATCAATAACTTATTTCATTTTAATTGAGAAAATTCCGAATCAAAATTGAACTTTTCTTCTTATGAGGAAATATTTAGAACAGGACTAGAACTTTTTTTATCTTTTTGAGAAAGGTTGGAATTGAATTTAAGAAAATTTAGAACTAAAGTTGAATTTTTTAAATTCATGGAAAATCATCACAATTATAGCAAAACTTTTTTTACCTTCAACGGAAAAATTTAAAACTTAACTTTAAATTATTTATGTCTAGGTGAACTATAAACTGACATGTGAAATTCTTCTCTTATCTAGAGAAATTATAATTCAAACTTGTCCTTTGGAACAAATCAAAAGAGAACTAGAACTTTTCTCTCTTTTTTGAGTAATTTGGAACAGTATTTTAAATTTTTTCATCTCTTTGAGAAAAGTCGGAACTGAATTTACAAAAATTTAGAATTAAATTGGAACTTTTTGTCTTTATGGAAAATAATCAAAAATCATACTATAACTTTTCCTTTATACTATAGAAAATTTTAAGATAAACTTTTAACTTTTTATGTCTTTGTGAAACTTAAAGTGAGGTGGACAGCTAATATTTTCTCTGGAGAAATTAGAATTGAATTGTGTTCTTTGGTAAAATTCAGAAGAGAACTTGAAGTTTTCTATCTTCATTGAAAAATTTGGAACAGTATTTTAAATTTTTTTATCTCTTTGAGAAAAATCTGAACTGAAGTGGAAACTTTTTGTATTATTTTGGAGAAATAGAATTGATCATGTCGGAAATAGCAAATTATCCAGAATGGTTAATTAACCAGACTTTTTCAAAAAGAAGAAAAAGGTTTCTAGAGATTTCTAAGGAAGTCTTGGAGACAACTTGGGAGAAGGATGTTTTTAGTTCCTTACCATATGTACCCGGGCTAAGTGAAAAACTTAAAAGAATTTTACAAAGCAATGGTCTAAGGGTAGCTTTAAAGAGTAATAATACTTTGGGTAGTTTTCTAAATTCTGGGAAGGATCTACCTTCATTGGGGCAACAAAGTGGGGTTTATCAGATCCCATGTACTTGTGGAAGCTCATATGTGGGACGTACTAACCAGAGTTTGGAAATGAGTTTATTACAGCATAAAGAGGCTATTGCTTCGGCTTTAAAGCAAGATTCTAAGTTTGAAGATTTTACTTCAGCCCTTTCAGAACAAATTTTCAATTTTCCAGACCATTTTATTCTGTTCGAGAATGTCTCTTTGATTTCTAGGGATCGGGGATTAAAACAAAATTTTCGTGAAATTCTTGAAATAAAGAAAATCTTATTCAAGAATATTGCTTTGAATCGTGATACAGGTGAATATGGGCTGGACTCTGTCTATAATAATTTATTAAAATCTGACAGAGTAAAGTTCAATTCACCCAATGTAGTTGACCTTTGTCCAAATGTTATATCATTGAACGCTAATGAACCGAATCCAAGAAGGTCAAAGAGAATAGCTTCCGCCTTTGCTTTGAAAAGAATTAGAGATTCAAACAATATGTAGTGTTATTTGATTTAGTATATAAACTTTTGTTTTAAATTGTTTTATTTTACTTTTACCACTGATTACGTTCACTGTATATGTGACCTAAATATCTGGTATTTTTGTTAATTTCTATCACTGTTATAAAAAACACTGTCTATTAAAAGGATTTTATCCCTATTTGAACTTTTATTTATCCTCAAATCATAAGTTTCAGACAACACACACCTACAAAATACTAAGAAACCTTAGCTCAGAAAAGCCTGAAATAGCCAACTACTCATCCCAAACTGTAGGTTTCAGACAACAAACACCTATGAGGGACTAAGAATCCTAGCTCTGAAAAGTCCAAAAAGCAAACTACAAATCCCAAATCATAATTTTCTGACAGCACACACCTATGAAAGGGTAAGAAATCTAGCTCAGAAAAATCAAAAATAGCAAACCACTCATCCCAAATCATAAGTTTCAGACAACACACACCAACGAAAGACTAAGAAATCTAGCTTGGAAAAGCCCGAAATAGTAATTCACATATCCCAAATCATAAGTTTCAGACAACACTCACCAACAAAATACTAAGAAACCTTAGCTCAGAAGAGCTTGAAATAACCAACTACTCTTCCCAAACTAGAAGTTTCAGACAACAGACTCCCATGAGGGGCTGAGATTCTTAGTTCTTAAAAGTCCAAAAAGCAAACTACACCTCCCAAATAATAATTTTCTGACAACACACACCTATGAAAGGCTAATAAATCTAGCTCAGAATAGTAAAAAATAGGAAACCACTCATCTCAAATCATAGGTTTCAGTCAACACACACCTATGAAAGGCTAAGAAATCCAGCTCAGAAAATTCAAAAAATAGCAAGCCACACATCCCAAATCATAGGTTTAAGACAACGCATACCAACGAAAGACTATGAAATCTGGCTATGAAAAGTCGTAAAGAGTAAATTGCACACCTCAAATCATAAGTTTCAGACAATACATACCTACGAAATACTAAGAAACCTTAGCTCAGAAAAGCCTGAAATAGCAAACTACTCATCCCAAACTATTGGTTTCAGACAACAAACACCTATGAGGGACTAAGAATCCTAGCTCTGAAAAGTCCAAATAGCAAACTACACATACCAAATCATAATTTTCTGGCAACACACACCTATGAATTGTTAAGAAACCTAGCTCTGAAAAGTCAAAAATTGCAAATTAACCATCCCAAACCCTAGGTTTCAGACAACACACACCTATGAAAGGCTAAGAAATCCATCTCAGAAAAGTCAAAAATAGAAATCCACCCATCCCAAATCATAGGTTTCAGACAACACACACCAACGAAAGACTAAGAAATCTAGCGTAGAAAAGCCGAAATAGTAATTTACATATCCCAAATCATAAGTTTCGGACAACATTCACCTACGAAATACTAGGAAACCTTAGCTCAGAAAAGCCTGAAATAGCAAACTATTCATCCCAAACTAGAAGTTTAAGCCAAAAAACGCCTATGAGAGACTAGGAATCCTAGCTCTGAAAAGTCCAGCTAGCAAATTAAACACCTCAAATCATAAGTTTTAGACAACACACACCTATGAAAAGATAAGAAATCTAGCTAAGAAAAGTAAAAAATAGCAAACTATTTATACTAATCTATATGTTTCAGACAACACACACATATGAAAGGCTACGAAATCCAGATCAAGAAATTCAAAAATAGCAGGTCTCGCATCCAATATCATAAGTTTCAGACAAAACACACCAACAAACGACTAATAAAGCTCTCAAAGAAAAGTCAGAGATATCAAAATACGCATATCAAATAATAAGGTTCAGACCACACACACTTACGAAAGGCTAAAAAGCTTAGCTAATAAAAGCTAGAAGTAGCAAACCACTCATTCTAAACAATTGGTTTCAGAAAACAAACACCTATGATGGACTAAGAACCTGAGCTCTGAAAAGTCCTAATAGCAAACTACACATCCCAAATCATAATTTTCTGACACCACAAACCTATGAAAGGCTAAGAAATCTAGCTCAGAAAAGCCAGAAATAGAAAATTAATCATCCCAAATCATAAGTTTCAGACAACACTCGCCTATGAACAGCTAAGAAATCCAGCTCAGAAAAGTCAAAAATAGCAATCGACCCATCGCAAATCATAAGTCTCAGAAAACACACATCAACGAAAGACTAAGATATCTAGTTCAGAAAAACCAGAAATAGTAATTTACATACCCCAAATCGTAAGTTTCAGACAACATTCACCTACGAAATGCTAAGAAGCCTGGCTCATAAAAGCCTGAAATAGCCAAGTATTCATCCCAAACTATAGGTTTCAGACAATAAACACCTATTAGGGACTATGATTCCTAGCTCTGAAAAGTTCAAAAAGCAAACTACAAATCCCAAATCATAATTTTCTGACAGCACACACCTATGAAAGGCTAAGAAACCTAGCTCAGAAAAGTCAAAAATAGCAACCAACACATCCCAAACCATAGGTTTCAGACATCACACACCTACCTATGACTAAGAAATCTGGTTATGAAAAGTCGGAAATAGCAAATTACACACCTCAAATCATAAGTTTCAGACAGCAAACACCTACAAAATACTAAGAAACCTTAGCTCAGAAAAGCCTGAAATAGCAAACTACTCATCCCAAACTATAGGTTTCAGACAACAAACACCTATGAGGGACTAAGAATCCTAGCTCTGAAAAGTCAAAAATAGCAAATTAACCATCCCAAATTATAGGTTTCAGACAACACACATCTATGAAAGGCTAAGAAATCCAGCTGAGAAAAGTCAAAAATAGCAATCCACCCATCACAAATCATAAGCTTCAGACAACACACACCAATGAAAGACTAAGAAATCTAGCTTACAAAAGCCGAAAGAGTAATTTGCATATCCCAAATTATAAGTTTAAGACAGCATACACCTACGAAATACCAGGAAACCTAAGGTCAAAAAAGCCTGATATAGCAAACTATTCATCCCAAACTAGAAGTTTCAGACAACAAATGCATATGAGAGACTAAGAATCCTAGCTCTGAAAAGTCAAAAATAGCAAATTACACACCTCAAATCATAAGTTTCAGACAACACATACCTATGAAAGGCTAAGAAATCTAGCTCAGAAAAGTCAAAAATAGCAATCCACTCATCCTAAACTATAGGCTTCAGTCAACACACACCTATGAGAGACTAACAATCCTAGCTACGGAAGGTCAAACTATCAAATTACACACCACAAATCATTAGCTTCCGACAACACACGCTTATGAATGGCTAAAAAAAATAGGACATAAACGTCAAAAATAGCAAACTATTCATCCTAATCTATAGATTTTAGTCAATACACACCTATGAAAGACTAAGAAATCAAGCTCAGAAAAGTAAAAAATAGCAGGCCACACATCCCAAATCATAGGTTTCAGACAACACACACCAACGAAAGACTAAGAAATCTGGTTATGAAAAGTCAGAAATAGCAATCCACCCACCTCAAATCATAAGTTTCAGTCAACAAACACCTACGAAAGGCTTTGAAACCTATCTCATAAAAGCCTGAAATAGCAAACTACTCATCCCAAACTATAGGTTTCAGACAACAAATACCTATGATGGACTAAGAATCCTAGCTCTGAAAAGTCCAACTAGCAAACTAGACATCCCAAATCATAATTTTCTGACAACACACACCTATGAAAGGCTAAGAAATCTAGCTCAGAAAAGCCGGAAATAGCAAATTAACCATCCCAACTCAGAGTTTTAAGACAGCACATAACTAATAACGTCAAAGATATCCAGAACGGAGAAGTCAAAATATCAGTCCGCCCAACCCTAATCATAGGCTTTATACACGACACATCAACGATATAAACAAATATGTGTATCAGAATAGACAAAAACAAAAATTTACATATCCCAAATCGTAAGTTTCAGACAACATTCACCTACAAAATACTAAGAAGCCTATCTCATAAAAGCCTGAAATAGCCAACTATTCATCCCAAACTATAGGTTTCAGACAACAAACACCTATGAGGGACTAAGAATCCTAGCTCTGAAAAGTCCAAAAAGCAAACTACAAATCCCAAATCATAATTTTCTGACCGCACACACCTATGAATGGCTAAGAAACCTAGCTCAGAAAAGTCAAAAATAGCAACCCACACATCCCAAATCATAGGCTTCACACACCACACATCTACCAATGACTAAGAAATCTGGTTATGAAAAGTCGGAAATAGCAAATTACACACCTCAAATCATAAGTATCAGACAACACACACCTATGAAATACTAAGAAACTTTATCTCAGAAAAGTCAAAAATAAAAAACCACCCATCCCAAATCATAAGTTTCAGACAAAACTCACCTATGAATGACTAAGAAATCCAGCTCAGAAAAGTCAAAAATGGCAATCCACCCATCCTAAATCATAGGTTTCAGACAACAGACGTCAAAGAAAGACGGGGCCCAGGGAGGGCCATAGAGGGTCTGGGGGGGGCCTTGAGGGCCGGGTGGTCCTTTGGGTGCTTTGGGGACCTTTGAGGACCGGGGGCTTCCTTCAGAGTTGGGGTAGGGGGATCGGAACGCTTGGGGGCTGGAGTAGATGACCTCACGACGCTGTTCAAATGGAAGTTGTGTATTATAATGACCACAGAGTTTGACCCTCAAATCCTCTTCTAAAATTTCTTCAAAATCATATTTTAAAACTTCTCTATTTCTTTCGCCGAAATAATTCCCTAAAATGATTAATTTGTTCTGAAAAGATATAATTAAGCCTCAAAAAAGTATTATAATAGGGGCTCAGGAGTCTTTGGGGGTCTGGGGGCCCTTTGGGAGCCTGGGGGACATCTGAGGACCGAAAGAGGGCCTTTGGAGGCCCGGGGAGGGCCTTGGGGGGTCTGGGGGGCCCTTGAGCGCCGATTGGTCCTTTGGGTGCCCGGTGGACCTTTGGGGACCGGGGGAGGGCTTTGGGGGTTCGGGGGCCCTTTGGGAGCTTGGAGGACCTTTGAGGACTGGGGGCTTCCTTCAGGGTTGGGGTAGGGGGATTGGAACCCTTTGGGGTTGGGGTAGGGGGATCAGAACCCTTTGGGGTTGGGGTAGGGGACCTCACGACACTGTTAAAATACAACTTGTGTATTATAACGACCACAGAGTTTTACCCTCAAATTTTCTTCTAAAACCTTTTCTAAAATCATCTTTTAAAATGTCTCTAACTGTTTTCGCCGAAATTATTCCATAAAATGGCTAAAACGGTTTCGCCCAAATAATCCCTAAACGTAATTTCAGCGAGTTCCTTTTGTTTTTGGCATCCCTGTGCTTTCACATTTGAAATTACATAGAAACCCTTTCGTGAGTCAATCTCTTCATTGCTAAGATCAAAACATTCGCTCTGAAACAATTCTCTATAGAAACAACAAATTAATTCCCCTTTCGTGAATCAATAATTCCCCTTAGAAACAACAAATTAATTCCCATTTCTTGTCAATCAATCAATCATGACATTATCTGTCAATTGTGATCTAAGCTTTGCCTCAGAAACAATTCTGGCCGAACTCCACAAACATTAATTAACTTGACGTCATCTGTCAGACTTTAATTAACTTCCCCGGAAACAATTTGATTAATGACTGAGAGCACAGGTGATATTAGACTCAATAATCCATGAAAGTGACAAAAATACTTTTTTTCCATTCTCCCTGACAAAATAAATAAAAGAGACAAATGTAAGAAAACTCCTGTTTTTTCATTCTCAATGACAAAAACCATAAAACATCCATCAATGTGAGAAAATTTCTGTTTTTTTAAGTGAAACAAATCCTGTTTTTCCATTCTCACTGACAAAAACCATCTCCCTAGGGACTCTATGCCCATATTTGGTGTGGGTACCGGAGTATAAGATAGCTCTCTACTGATATGAATGACATAGTGGTAGGCTTGGTTCTTCATTTTAGTTTGATTTTAGGCGTTGATGCTTGTACTCTGGCCTTGAGCGTGGATATAAAAAACCTGATGGAGAGTTAGTATCTCAGTTCGAAATTGACATTTGATTAGTTTACATTGTTTCAGGCTGGAAAAAAATTATTTCGAAAATGAGTGGCTTAACACTATTGCATCTTGAAGGAGTTGATGGTGATGTTATGAAGACAAGAGCTCGCAATGCAGCAGTTGAAATTGGAGAGGATTGCTGACTAACATTTGAGTGGGATGAGATGTTTGGTAGATATGTTATATCATTGAGTAAATTTAAGTCGGGTGACCAATTATGTTTCTCCGTAATTGTGAATATAATGCATATATATTGAGACTAGAACATGGATTGAATGCTATCACGAAGCACATTGAGGAAGATGGAGTAACTCATTTAACGCGAAGAAAGTGAAAATATATTTTTTTATTACATTTTTGTAAGTAAAAATGTTTTATAATGATTTGTTTTGATTAGATACTCTAGTTGATCGTTGACTCCACTCTCTGTAGTGGGGGGCCAATAGGCATTGAGAGTGTAAAAAAAGTAGAAACTACCAATTGTTAGTTTAGTCTTTAGTTGGTAGTGGGAGTGTTAAGAATGAAAATGATAGAATTTGAGAAACAGAAGATCTTACGGAATCTTGTAACATTGGAAAAGTGTTTGAATTTAAATGGAGAATTTGGGATGTTAACTGTACAAAGAAAATATTCTCTGAAAAAAATATTTGAAATTATCATGGAAAATGATTCTCCGTCTTTGGACTATTGTATGAAGTTTATACGATGAGGACCAAATGCATTTACTCAATTTATTGATGTATTAATTGAAACAAAACAAAATGAAATTGTGATTCTACTTTTAAACACTACCTCGAAATTTATTTAATACGGTCATTTTATAAGACGACTAGAAATAAGTTTTTGTGACGTCACTTGATTAATCCTCCTCCTCCTAGAAGACTTTCGTTTTATTGATTGTGAGTCCGTTTCTTTTTAGCAGTGAGACGGACAACATCAGAAAAATGTTCTACACATGTTCACTGTGTTTATATACATTGGGAAACTGGTCATCGTGTGAGAACTGTACTACGGTTGATGACTATAATGAAAAGTGTAGATTATGCAATCCGTGTAAATTACATAAGGGATATGCTCTACGAATTAAGGATTGTGATTCCTGCCTTGAAGATACTTGTAACTCTCACCCTAAGTGATATCTATGGTCCAATTGCCATTTTGATAAGTGTGATCAATGGGAAAATACTTACCCTGGCATGATTGAAAAATAAAACCTAAACGTGCTTTCAGTTTATTTCTAAGGGATTGGTACCGTCGTGGATTTAAATAGAAGAATTTAGAGCACCTTTCAATTGTAAAAACATGAAGAGAGTATGGTTCTTGCGTCACCTTTGTGAGGACAATGGTAGTTATGATTATAAACCTACTGATTTTTATTTGGCTGTTACAGAAAGAAATTATTCATATGAGAATATTGTGTGCGACATTACTTCAAATAGTCAGATAGAAACAAGTGAATTTTACAGTATGAATCGTAATAGTATCATTGACTTCACAAAGAGATATCATAAAAATGTTACATTGTATTGTGGTAAAAGTGACCCTGACTTTGCACTCCAGGATCAGTAGAAGTTGAATCCCAATGATCTGCCACCATTAATTGTTGTCGATGACGATGACGAACTAAATGACTATGAAGGAGAAGATAAAGAAATCCATACAATGAAGACAAAGACTTTTTTATAGTACATATAAATTTTATTAATAAACAAATTTATATACATTATTAAAACACTTTATTCCTAGGTCACTGAAATCAAATCAATATTATACAAATCTGAGAGGATATTTTCTACTAGAAAGTCATTCAAACAAGGATTGTCTACATAAATGATGAGAAATGTACTGTAAGTATAGTCACGACATCGAAGAATGAAATATAGTAATGTATGAATACCACAGCTTTTGGTTGATCAATATTTTACTCGCGTCCGATTTTGAATAATTGTTTTCCCACTTCCTTCAAGGTAGTTTTTGATGTGAGGTATGTATAATGCATATGGTAGACCAAGAGGATCACAAAATTCTATATTCTTCGCTGTTTGAAAGATGTATAGCCAATGACCCGTCTGCACAGTTGATTGACTGCTATTAACAATGATAATGGTATTGTTAGCAGTATGAATTTATTCAAGGACATCTGAGGGTTTGCAATAAAATTTATATACGAACATATATTGATCCGTGTTAAATACATGGGTTATTTGATTGGTGTTCATGGTTTCAGGTCTAACAGAACACTACCGTCGGGGTAATTTCCCAATAGGTTTCTAATTGATTGAGTGAGATTAGTGTTACACTCTCCATAAATTGTTTGTCAAAGGTATGCTCTAAACGTACAGTGCCTGTTCGGACAAAACTCATATCTTGAGTACCAGACAAGTTCAAAACAATGACACCATGACTTTTTGCGAACATTTTATCTGTTATACCCTTTTCATATAGGTGAGAATATCGATCTAGAGATTGCATTGTAAATTCATATAGGGTCCCATAGAATTTATCAAAGGATAAATTATAGAGAGGAATTCCATTTAATTTACATACAAGAGAGGAAAGTTCAAACAGTTCAAATTCATGTAGAGAACTTGTCCACAAACGTTTGGTACTGGCACTTTTTACAAAAGCCTAAGCAAGTTTCGAAGGAATTTCACCATTGATAAATAAAGAATCGGTGTAGATACTTGAACCAATGGCAATATGATGTTGATTGGTGGTTGTCTGAGGAACGATCAGTTTGATTTTATTTCCAGAGGCTTTTAGTTTTTCAGTTTTTAAAGCAACAGAATTCATAACCTGTGGTTTTCGTACAGAAAGTACTGCCGAGGTGGTATTGACAATGGCATGGGATGCTGCATCAAGTGTTTTTCTCAAGATGAAATTGGACGGAGCAAGTAGTAACTTTAAATCAATTTTAATATTTGGGGTATCCATTTAGATATATTAAATATTTCATAATTGAGTCTACCAACTAAACGATACTCCTTGCTCACTGCCCAAGTGAGTTCACCATCAGTATCAACATTTGATCTATAGTCATAGCCAGGGGCTTCCTGAGGCTAATTTTATCGGGAGGCGATCTTTGTAAATTTTACCGAATCGCTGCCTGATTTATGCCGAATTTTCTCCAGAAATCAAGAATTTTGCTAAATTTCGGCCGATTTTGCAAAATTTCTACCAAAATTTTTCGCCCTCGGCGAAATTTTTATCGAATTTCAGAAAATTCAGGGGGCGGTGCGCCCCTCTCCACCCCCTCCCGGTGAACGCCCCAGTCATAGCCCATTCCCAGACCTTGCAATTTCTTATAGAACTTTGGGGTCACCAACATAAATTGTATGTAGCTTGCATCGTTTGATAGATTCTTGCTAGTACTCACCAATGTTCTATTTATGTAGACACATATTTTTTTAAATAAATTCTGTAGTACACCATTTTCATAGGATAATCCATCGTCGGTGGAGGGAGGTATATTTTCAGACTTTTTCCTCGCCTTAACTTTTAAATCCATAAATGTGGATCATACATCTATGAAGTAGTCTTCATTGGAATAAATTTGAAAATGTATGTTTAGAGAGAGGGGTTTTAATGGATAGAATTGTTCATAGTATCCATATTTTACACTGACATCTACACTTTCTGCATCGAAAAGATTTAGAGATGTGGTGCCATTGAGATGCGATTCCTTGTGGGGTAGATACCATTTCAATCTAGGAAAAGAAATCCTTTTTCGATCAAACAATTTTTCTTCTTCTTTTTCTGCTTCTTTGACAAGAGTGACGTTTTTCACTTCTGACCTGAGTAGAGACTGATGAGCGGTAAGGCGTTTCTCGACCTTTTTAAACCTTTTTCACTTTGCCGTTATTTCAATCGCTTGCCAAGAGATAGTGTGCTGGACCTGAGATTTCGTGAAACACTTCCTTTAAAATCTTTACCAGCACCCGTGTAGCGTGTAGCGTAGAGGATAAAGAAAGGACAAATAAAGAAATATGCAAGAGTCCGAGGCGAAACTGGGTGGATAATCTGCAAAAATAACACGATTCATCCCACTGACAGTTCCAGCTTTTTCCCCACTGATCATATTCTGTCTAAAACTAAGAACATCTCTCAAATTATTATTGAGATGAAACATTTCATTATCAACGGCTCAGCTAATGTAAGTCCTGCCCTGTTCCATTGAATATTTAGGTTGAAATGTACCTTTCTTACGAGCAGAGATTTTTCTATTGATTGTACGACACAAATATGACATACTACCAAATTCTTTGTATTTTAGTGTAACATGGGGATATTCACTAGGTTTCAGTGCTTCAACCCATTCATACTCGACAAAGAGTGACCAATCAAATGGTATAACTTTTATCTCATACGTACGATATTTTCTCATGATACCATATGTATTTTTGAGAATACAATCGAAAAGAGCAACTTCATACTTTTCATATTCGAAATTGATGGCTGGGGAGAGTTTTGTCCAAAAATCACTTGTTTTATCCAAGTCATTGTAGAGAGGGTTGGAGACGTTGGACATAAATGTTACAAAGAAATCATTGGGCATTGTGTGCGTCCTTGGCGGATATCCACAAATCAAAATCAGAGTGGTATCCTAGCCAACGAACAAGCCACTGTCTCTTGCCCCTGCGAATACGAGCCTTTAATATCTTTTCCATCTGATATATTCCACTGTTTTAAACTTTTTGTAATGCAAATCATAAAAACCGCCAAGAATCTCATCATCTTTCATGGCACGTAGACGATACGTTAGGGGTGTAGTGTCTAAGAGTTTGGAGATTTAAAAAATTTCAGTGGACCATAAGTAGTTACCCTTTTCAAAAACATAAGTAGTTTGTTGATTCGAAGATTATCACCACCATTGAATTTCTTCTTTTTTCTTTTCATCACCACCACCATTAGAATATTGTTTAAGAAAAGTGTGAAGTGTTTTGGGATCATATTGAACTTCCATTTGGGTTAGGTTGGACAGAGATCGATGAGGACATTGATTATAACTCACTGTGATTTTATCCAAATCATGAATAAAAGCAGCAGTATTTTCAACGTAGAATATCTTGAAATTAAAAGTCGAATAGTTCCTATCAATCGTTCAGCCACTGCTGCTTTTATTGGACTATGACTATGACAGAGGATTGTATTATATTTCAACAGAACCTTCTTTACATGAGGATTAACAAGTTCACCACCCCAATCCGTTTGAATGTTCTTATAGCAATCCTGTTCAAGAATGATTTCAAGAGCCTTAGCAACTTCCTCAGCACGCTTTGACGGCAGTGGAATGGCGTATGCATATTGACTAAATTCTTCTTTTCAGAATCTAAATTCTTCTTCTTTCTATGTCCAGTGTGGTGGGTGAACTTAAAAATCCTAGTTCACCAATATTCTAATAAACATATTTTTAAGCTTCAACCATTTTGAACGTAAACATGTAGTGAAGTGTCCACTGCCCATTTATATACTACAGGTGATGGTGAGGGAGATGCAGTGATATTAAGACAGCTTCACTTGACTCCTCCCATCACTCTTTTAAATCATTTCCACTTGGCATGCTAGTATTTTTCGAAAATGATTTAAAATATCTTTTGATATTTGAATAAATTCTTTTAATCATTTTAATACATGTTTATTGCCAATAAGACTTTTGGGGCAGTTTTATGAGTTTAAAAATTTATGCAAATGGCTGTCAAATCACACAAGTCTCTAACGCTTTGTGACAAAATCTGATAATAAATCAACTAGAATGTAGGTCTTGCCATGGATTATAACTTGATTCCCATTAGCATCAATTTGAGCATGTTCACTTTCAGTGAGATAAGTCAAGAGTCTTTTACACTGTTCACTATAGGAATGTGGCATTTAATCTGCAACACTTGTCAAAACTTTAGACAATTTTTCTTCTTCTTTTGGTGTTGGTGTTGATGGTGGTGGAGTCATTTCTTTTTTGTGATGAATGACATTTACATTGAGTGGTCTCTCACGATAGGGTTTATGTTTGTCGACTCGGCGATTTGCATTTGAAGCGAAATTAATTGTTCATCGTTGGCAATTGTCTCATTGTTAATAAATTTGTTGAGATTGTCCTCTAAATGTTCTTTTAACGAAAGGGTGAGTTCCATAGGAGTCAATTTATAGAGTTTGGCCATCTAGAGAAAACTGTTTACAAGTCCTGCAGTGATTGGCAAAAAAAGTGTAAAGAAGCTACCACCCGCTTGAAGAAGTCGTTTTCTTTTAAAATCGTTTCCTTTATTTTTTCTTGCTGCTGCTAGGGCATGTACAAGAGGACGATGTTTCTTCGTTTGCTGTTAACACCTTCTGAAAGTTGAAAATTACCTCCAGTTAAATTTAAACAAAGTTTTAATATGAGATTAATGAATCCTCTGTCGACACCATGTTTGAGTATGGCCTTCCTAAGTTGTGGTTTTGAATTACTTAGGACGATGAATAAATGTCGATATTCATGTAGTTTCTTCAGTGTCATGATTGGAACTAACGACTTTTTTCAGTGTTCACCGGTAGATATACAGTAATTTGATTGTCAATAATATCGGTGACTATAGGTAAATCCATGGGTGTGTTCTGATTCAGGTCCAATAGAATATAGCCATAGAGTTTATTGGTAGCCTGATTGTAGGCTGAGAGTAGAAATTTTGGTTTGCCCGGATACACTTGTCTGTTTGACGTTATAAGGTTACTGGAATCAGGAACAACCCTGTAGATGATGTTGTAGGTGCAATTCAAAGCAAGTGTTCTCATATACTTCCTCCGCTGAAAGAGATTGTGTAGAACTAGGGTTATGGAAATCCGTTGATGATGACCTCGGACAGTTAACAATCGTATCATCTCCTGAGACCATTCTTCAATGGATTCAGCTCAGTCATCAATAATCAACCAAGAGTTTGGTTCAATACAATTGAAAATTTCCAGTCCCTGTATGAGTTTCGTGTCTGGGACAATACTTTTTATTCTATCATAGGATTCTTGCCAAACACTGTTGCAATAGTCTCTTTTTTTTGGATTTTCTGAAAATATTTTATCACGATTTCAAAATTATATTTGTTAAAAGTATCGTTTTGCCAAACATTGAATGTCCGCAAAGAAACTATCTAAATGAAGTTTTAAATTGATACGTATTCCCTTGCAATGTCAAAATACAACTGACTGTGGATTGCATCGGTCCATTGAATAAATTATAATTTCCGTATTCGAGAACAATACACTTTTAAAGACTAATACATTTCTTTTACAAATAAACGACACTAAAAAATACTAAATGTTTATTAACAGGTAAAAAAAGGCTCTGCCACAAAATAAATTCAAAACAATAATACATTTTTATACAATAAAAAGACTCTAAAAAAGCACTTGTCACAATTCGAAAGGGGTCCCCCCCCCCGAAGAGTGCGGTGGTCCCCTCTGTCCCGTCCCCGGGCCAGTCGCAGGCGCGGGGCCCAAAAAGGAAGTTTTAAAACATTTTTATTTACAAAAAACAATCACATATGAATATACCTTGCTAAAAAACACAGCTGAATTGCGAAAAAACATCTATAAAAAAGGATCCGACCGCCCACCCACCATTTACTATTGAATTTTTTCCCGACTGAAGTGGTGTCTATAGTCTTGACATACACCTCGGTCAGAAGCTAGATAGTGTCAGTGGGGTAGCACCGTCGCACCATCTGCCAACACATACACTTTATCTGATACGGGATACATTGCTATTTTATCGATTAAAACTGTGTAGTTATTAAATTTTAACAAGTGAATCGCCGTGTCTTTTGCCCTTGGAACTAAAGTACTTTCCACACAGTTCCTATAAACACTCATATCAAAATTCTGATTCAAATAGTGCCTAGACTTTTTTCTAGACCCCTTTGCAGACTTTTATGATTACCTCATTGTTTGTTTGCACACAGTACAGCTTTGGACCTGCAAGCCCACCATTGGAAATCAAGTCGCTCCCGTCTCTGATTTTAACATTAATAATCGATTTTGTGTCTGGCGCTTCACTAGTTCCGTGCAAATGGACTCGTCCCATTTGGATAAGTCCATTCAAGAGATAATGTGCACATCTTTTTCCAAATTTTCTAATAAATTTGCCGTTTTAACTTTTAGCAAAAGTGAATCGATATCCCTATAATATACTTGAACTGCTCCCTCCCCGGCCATTGGCGCCTAAACACATCGTAAAAGAACGACAACATGAGTTTTTTTGAAATTTCTGTTATTACACTGCAACCTGCAACATTTTTATTAAAAAAAAAATTTTCTAAGCAAGAGGACCATATTGGAGGCTATGATGTTGAATGATCCTAACGTTCTTTTGGGTCTGTCACAACCTCACGACGACTTCGATTGCTCACACTCTCGCACATTTTACCGAAGGCTGAGTTCAAAATGAGTTTAAAGATTTCCGTTTTAACCTTCGTTTTCGCTTCGGAACGTTTACTGACAAAAGTGGCAATGAACATATTCAAGTAGTTTTTGATCAATTTGGAGGGTTCTGTTTATCTTTGTGACCTTGAAACCGCTGGCTACGATCCAAAGCAAAAGAACGTGATATACAACGATATTCTCTTTCGGATGAAGGTCGGCGATAAGTTTTTGTTTTAAAGGTGTCCAGTGCACACCACCATCCTCTACTAAAGGAATATTGTATATACTCAAAGAGTCCCTAGTCACCGGTCTGTTTATACACGGGAAAACAAAATCCTTCACCGAGTCATGATGCTCAACCGGTATTTCACCATCGATTTTAAAAAATCATCCTTGCTGTCCATTCTCCTGTGAATCGGCAATGACGGGGACATTTGAAGCACGAGGATCGTTAATTCATTTGTAATGACCACACGGCAAAGAGTAGTGAAACATTGCAGACGGATAAAGGGAGTTCATATCGAAGAAAATTGCATCCGAATTTACACCGGTCTCTTCTCCTGTCGGGTCGGTTTTAAGGATACGATCTCCATGAAAATCATACTCTCCCCTCGTTGATCTCTCTACAAACAGATGTTGATCCACGTTGGTGATCAAACCTATTTACTCTTTACTAATTTTAAGAATTAGATCCGTCACCATATGACGAGTGGAAAAAATAATAACCCCAATCCAACCCAAATTCCCCCTATATTTTATCCGTGTTCTTACACATTATATCCAGCAGCGTCAATACATCACTTGGCAGGTACAATCTACAATTATCCCAAACTTTTTTTCACCCTCCCTTAGCCCAAACCCTATTGGCAAATTCAAAGTCGACAGTGGTGCATTGACGATCCTAAAGTGAGTCGTAGAACGAAGCGATGGACGGCAATTGTTCCTCACAAAGCCTCTCGGTGGAATTGTAGTACTCATATGGGTATATGCCCTTACACGTTAATAAATCATACATTTCACTGTCTAGAAAGTGCTGTTTAAGGAGGTGTTATTTAAGGGGGAGGGAACCTATTAAAATCGTCGATTTTCTGTACTTGAATCAGTTGTCTTAGGGATTTGGGAAAGAAGCTAAAGGAGTCTAAAAACGGATTTTATTCAAGCACATTTTATCATTATCTATTGTTTACCACTTGGATTCTAAGAGTAGCAGCTTTTCAGACGAGTTGGGTATGATATTATATGGAAAAGAACCATCTAACTATGTACCATATGAAACATCACCTTGTTGCAATCGTGCCAACACCGGTAAAACAAATTTCAAATCATAGCTGGAATTGTGCATATAAACAGGTAGAAATTACTGTTGACTAACGTTTAAATTACAGAATTGATTGGCCACTTCATGAAAATTACTCAATCCCGATACAATCAGGTTGCCCAAATGATCGTGTTCGTGGACCATTCCTTTACCCCCTTTCATCCTACCCCCTTTCCCTTAACAAATTCTCACTTACAAACCCAACATATCTTTTCAGTTTTAATGGCCAACTGGTCCTCTGGTAATAGAGTCATTGGATAGGATATATTTTGCAGCCGTGAGATTGACTTCGCTGTTTTTAGAAGTGCTGTCATGGCTGAGAATATACAATCCTCTCCGCCCAATCTTTCAAATACCTCTGCCAATTGCATGGTATTACTAAAGTCTCTTTGTGCGTGAGCATAAGAGACTGCAGTGGCCTCATGTTTTTAATATGATTTAAATTCGATGGATCATACATATCTATGAGAGTGGCTTCGCAGTCTAAGCCCACCTTGCCACTCTGTTGGAGTAAATTCTTAAAGTTCTTAAATCGTAAGATGGCCCTGTCACCGCTTATCGTTTGTACGGATTGATATCCATGACGATTGCAATGCATCATATGATTTTTTAACTTTAATTCTGAACTGAAACTAGAAAGACATATTGGACAATGATAGCATTTACTCCTCTCCTTATTACCCTCCCCCAGAAATTGACTAATATTTGGTATTGGAAAATAATATCCAATTGAATCGGGTTCACTTGCAGGCTTACAAAGAAGCCATACGCAATGTTCCACCGATTCAATGGACGAAGCCCTCACTGGAAATATAACTTTTTTTGTGCTCATGGTCCTAAAATTCAGTATCGTATTGTAAAAAAGTAACACCAATTTTTAAATGTGCATTATCCCGATCAAAAATATTTATCCCATTAAGTTTTACTGGATATTGATTAATTAAACAATTAAAATATACTTTAGGAAATTTTGGACTCCCATTAACTGCATAACCGTTTAAGTTTATCTTACTAGCTTTCTTATGCAGAGGTTCATCAGCTGCCCCTAGAAATGCATATTTGAAGCATCCTGTGTGGAAATTGAAGCGTTGTACACCTTTACAACCCTTTAAATCATCATTATATTTTGCCCCCACTATCCCCTCCAACCTCTTAAAATAAATTCTTTTAAATTTACCGTCATTAATATCTAAACTCCCAATAAATAAAACCACCAACACACTACCCACCTCACTATAATTATCCAATTTCGTTATTATACTCTCAACCTAATCCATAAAAATACCCTCAAAATTATACAAGTCCGGTTGAAGTGCTAACATGTCAGTAGGTAAGAAACGTGAATTCACCTCATCCGCCCTTTCATTTAAATAAATAATTTTATTTGCGAATGATGCCTTAATCCCCTCCCTCCCACCTCCCTCCCGAATCACTCTTTCAAGAAGGGCTCGAATCTTCCTCACATAGGAGTGCATTACGTCTACCGGATCCATTATGATGCTACCCGATCTTAGTTAATTAGATGGATCCCCAAACTCAGCCCTATAAACATATACATTGTGCAGGGCAAAGTCAGGTAAATTGAGCTCAGGCATGACAGGGTGCGTTACGGGAATTTCATGTCCCGCACCAATTTGTTGAAAGGTGGGCATGTTGCGTGGTATGAAATCCCCCAGCTCACTGAACAAACCCTCGAGTATATCAGCACTGAGACGATCAGCCCATGCATTCTCTGATACACCTTGAGGTTCGAAGGTAGTTGGTTGAACCAAACCACCTGTTGATTATTTGCTATTACTTCATCAATATTCACATTATTAGAATAATCCACTCTATTTGGGAGTAGCATAAAACTACTCCCAACACCAAAAAATTCATAAAAAAATTATCAATCCACTATTGGGAGACAACTGAATCGACATGGAGATTATCCTGGAATTGGAGTGGTGGTGTTAATAATGGTATCTCTATGTCGTCAAAAGAGTTGCTGGTTTTTAGTTCGGATAGTGGTGAAAGTTCCGATTGATTTGTCAAAAAATGAATATGAAGTTATTTTTTCTTTTACCAGAAAAATAATATCTGGATTGTGTATGTGTGTATGTGTGCGTGTGTGTATGTATGTGTGTGTATGTATGTGTGTGTGTATATATGTGTTTGTGTATGTTTAATATGATGCTTCAAACGCAACCTGGTATATGAAAGAGAAACTATTTCATACTGTTTATTCTTTTAATGTTTTTTATTATGGGGATGAGACACTTATATTAAGCTAAAAGAAATAATATTTCCACTGTTTAATAACCTAAAACTATAGGAGGGGAACCCTATTATTACTTTTTTGACTTCTTAACTTACATTAGATCCTAATATTGAAATTTTAATTTTTTTTGTCATTAAAAAATAGTTCAAACACACTTAATAACTCAGTGTTTTTTTGTTTAGTTTTAAATACCGCACACACTGGGATAGATACACACAGAGATAAGAGAGAGGAAATTCAATTTTGATTACGTAGTCATAGAGAGAGTTGATCTGATAGTCCATGGGATCATCCCTAAAAAACAATTAAAAACAAAACTTGCCAACAACGTATTTATTAAAGGCATTTATAGTTAAAAAAACCAAGCCACGTGAAAAATCCCGCCTGTCTAAGAAGCTTGATTGATAATTAAAAACATAGCAGCACGAAATTCCGTCTAAAAAACAATTCCAAAAGATCATTAGGCAACACTCCCATTCATTGTTTAAAACAGAGAAGATATGAGGAATTGGTAACTCCGTTAGCACATTGGAATACTGTCCGCTTCTTCTGCATGCATGGATCCAGGGGGTACCGTCCGCTTGGAATATAGGGTCGCTTGTATGGTGGAGGTATTGTCTGCCTGCATCTATTAATACAATGCTACTTACAACTGACATCAACACCAATCCGTCTTAGGCCAACACAGCTAAGCATACTCCTCCTCTTTCTCAATCTATTCAAATTCTCTATCTGTACACTCTCCCAAAAAGTTCCGATTTCCATTAAATCGTTCCTTACGACCTCCTTGCACCCCTTGCTGGGGTAAACTGCTTCTTGTTTGGCCCTAAATGATTGACTAGAAATTATCATCTTGGGATATCTGTCATCTACAGACCTTATCATGGTCATTTTAACCTTTCCATCATTATAACCCTAAAAATCGGGATAGAACCATATTTACAGCTTACTGTTTGAAATACGGTTAGTCAGACGGGTACCCAAAAGAATCACTGGAAAAATCCTCTGGAAGACAAATAACAAATTCTAATCTGTCTTTCGGAGTTCCCTCGATCCGTTTAGAAGCCTGCTTAACCCCTGTCATCACTGTTGTTTAAAAAGTTTTAATATTTTTTCGCAGACTTATTTTCCTATTCTTCCAAACTTTTTTCAGCTATGAAAGAAACACTGGGCCTACACTATTCTACTTTTAACATCTACATTTTTAGTGTTTTCCTAACTCTTCCTCAAAAATAAATTTTCCGTCACATCCAAATGGTCGAAAAAATTCCTTGTTTTCTATATAATTACCAACAGCTTTATCACGGTTCAAAACACCCTCAAAGTATTCTGCCCGTCTCTGTTTAACACTTTTTTTTATCAGTAATTGAGAGCTTATTCCTATCTCTAACTGGGACAAGTCCAGACAGACAAACTCCGTTCTAGGTTTATTGAGATATCAACACA